>NC_142932.1:82101415-82131415 GCF_046866305.1 Octopus bimaculoides
AGCTATGGTCAGCAGAAACGCATAGAGTCCCAGAGAGAGAGAGAGGGACAGAGAGAGACGGAATTGTAGTGGCAGACTGCCTTGGTCAGTGGAAGTAGCAGACCTGAAGGAAACAAACTTCGTTGGGGTAAATACTTTTATATTATTTTAGAGAAAAAGAACTCTGAGTTGTTAACTGTGTTGTTAAATGCTTCTAAAAGAAAGGAAAAGAAAAGAAATACAAAAGAAAGAAGCAGAAGAACTTTGTTGTCAAATGAAACTTGAGACACGAACTTTGGGATGTAAAAATGATTGAAAAGCTTGTAATTGTTTGGAAACTTTGTCAACGTTATTGAACTGTTATGCCATGTATTGGAATTGTTATTATGTAATGCTCTATTCTAATGTTTTAAATGTATTCTGTGATGTTATGTATGTAAAAAGAAAAGGTTACCCAACGCATGGTCTTCGTGTTGTTTCTTCCTCCCCGTCCTATTTGCCTGTGTTGTTCTTCGTTACGTGCTCCAGCCGGGGCTTTATTATCGGTCAGGATTGTACCGACAGACGAATTTGCTAGCTCACTGAGCGTATGAACGTTCGCGCGTGCGCGGGTCCCCCCTTCGGTGTTGAGGGAGGTGCTTCGTGTGCGGGCGTTCGTAACAATACGTTTCATTCTTCTGTAGTCTTTCTTTATGACTTCATATTCGTTTAATGTTACCAGCAATGAAAAAATATGGATGGAATGCATTTTCTGTATAATAATTTTACATATAAGAACAAAGTAACTAAAATATACTTTGTTTTCTGCGATAGTTTTTGTTTATTTATTTTTGCATAATTTTTTTTTCCTATCATTTTATTCTTCATATTTGAAAAGAAATCATTCATAAGCGCTTTTGTGTGTTTTGCAAATTATTCAGGTTCTTTGCCGTAAAGGTAATATCATTTATCTTGGAGAATAGCTAACATTCCACGCAGCATATGCAGGCTGCTGTTGAAAATGTATCAGATAAATTGATTATGTAATGGGAAATTAACAGAAAAAAAAAGAAACGATAAAAGACATACACACTCACACACATATATACATGCAAGCACAATCTATATTTTTGTGTATATGCTGGTGTCTATGTGTATGTATATTAACGTATGTATATAGCATAATGTGTAAATTTGTGTCTGTGCTTATCGATGTATGTTTTCATATCTATCTATCTGCCTGTCTGTCTGTCTGTGTACACATGCACATACACACCTATATATACATACATATATATATATATATATATATATATATATATATATATATATATATATATATATATATATATATATATATATATATATGCATGTATATGTATGCATGTGTGTGTATGTATGTATGTATGTATGTATGTATGCATGTATGTATGTATGCATGTATGTATGTATGTATTTATGTACGTGTGTATGTATGTATGTATGTATGTATGTATGTATGTATGTATATATGTATGTATGCGAGCGCGTGCTTGCGTATGTATTTTGAGAGTTTATTTTCTCATATGTTCAGAGAAATTTTAAACTCAATTTTAAATAAATTATACGATGTGATTGAACTAAATAATTGGTAATTATTTCCTTAACATTCCCGAAAATCTATGCATGTTACAATCATTTTCTATCTCAACAAAGATTTCTATATTCAAAGATAGGTACTTCTGCAATAATTCGATGCGAACAAACACAGGAAACTACGTCTATTCTACACTGTAATTTTCAAAGTGTTCAAACGTATGATGGACATTCCACGAAATAGTTATATATATGTATATATATATATATATATATATATATATATATATATATATATATATATATATATATATATATATATATATATATATATATATATGTGTGTGTGTGTGTGTGTGTGTGTGGGTGTGTGTATATAAATTTGACATAGGCGATTCTTTCTTGTCTTGGGATTCACGGTCAAACGGCTGGGTGGAATTGCGCGAAAAATTACACAGATGTGTACAATGATCCGGTGATGATGCTGGGCTTTGTATTTTTCATAGCTCACATGGTTACTGAGATAATCTACTATAATAATACTCTTGTGTTTATGAACGTGAAAGGAAGAAGTGATTGATGAATAAGGAAGGGGTGATAGATGAATAAGGAAGGGGTGATAGATGAATAAGGAAGGGGGTGATGTCATGCTCGGTAGTGGGATGATGAAACTTGTCCGCTGAAAAAAATAAATCAAACAGGGTTTCAACTCTATGTGAATATATGTGTGTGTGTATGTAAAAGGGGGCTATGTGAATGTGTGCGTGTACGTGTATGTGTCTGTGTGTGTTTGTGTGTATGTGTACGTGTGCGCACGCAATGGAAGTAGGATGGTTCATATTTGTTCACTTAGAATTTGGGTTTATGTAAGCGTGCCCCAAAAAGTCGAATGTTTACACAGAGCAGGTTTTACAGCCACATCATGCAAACCGACCAGGAGCACGCAGAATTCCTTACTAATGTAAAGAATATTGTTAGCCTGGTGTAGTAACACAGAACTTATAAAGAGATTTGCCAGGATTGATAATCCCTCACTAGCTACTGTGTATATATGTGTGTGTGAAGGTACATAGCTTAGTATTTAAGGTGTTGCACTCACGATATCGAGACCGTGGGTTCGATTCCTACGCCTGGCGTTGCGTTGTGTTCTTGAGTAAATCACTTCATTTTACGTTGCTCTACGATCATTTCGAAACCTGACACGTAGCACCCGTTGCACCTGTACAGGTAATGTTGATCTGATGGAGGGAGTGAGCTTATGTGTACACAAACATTTCATCACTATAAACAAATCACCTGTATGGCTGTTCGGTAAGAAATTGTCGAATCCTGATACGTCGTCTAGCGACGGGAGAGTCCATTATATATATAAACCATACAGTGCGTGCGTGTGTGCGTATGTATGTATATATGTGTGTATGTATGTACGTATGTGTGTGTGTGCGTCTGTCTGTTTGTCTATATATGTATATATGCATATATATGTAAGTAAATTCGTTCTCGAGTCATGTAGACTCATAAGGCCGGTTTCCCGGTTTCCATGGCGTATATATTCCTCACCTGGACAGGACGCCGGTCCGTCGCTGAACGAACTGAAGCAACGAGAAATTAAGTGTTCTGCTTAAGACGCCCGGTCCAGGAATCAAGACTACAATCTTAAGATCATGAATCCAACACCCTAACCACTAAGCCACGCGCCTCCACATTCTGCTCCAGTATGGCCGCAGTCACATGATGAAACAAATAAACGAGTAAAAGATTGTGTGTGTAAGATTTTGGACTAATGAGTATATGTCAATTAGTATCCTGATATGTTGAGTAAAGCAGTCGCATAGTTTGGGCTACCTGGTGTCATCCGCAGTTGGAGTATATTTCCGTTGGATCTACTTCAGGAATTCCGTAGTGTCAGTTAATAATCGATTAAATAGACAGAAGTCGGGATTGGTATAACTCTTTATTTTGTACGACGATCATTTCGACTCATCCTGCGATTGTCTTTTATGGATGAGATGCTGTGCGTCATATTGTGTTGCATGAATCTTGCAGTCTGGATCACATCAAGTGGATTCATGCATAAAGTGATGCCTCGCTAAAGATCTTGAGTTTGAGCGGCCATGTAAGTTGCTCGCTTCAATTAGGGAATGAGGCGTTGCAACGATTCTCCTTATCAAATATTCATAACAAATAATTCATCACCAAATAATTTTGCATTTTACTCTCTCCTTTACTTACACAATCATCAGAATCATCGTCACAAGTGTAACCCCTCGTAAGTGCCATTTAACATCTTCTTAACCCACCAATTTTCTGCCAACGGCATGAGTGTTGATCGGTGATTTTGAATGATTGAGTAGTATATATAAAAAAGGAATGAAGAAGGAGAAGAAGAAGAAGAAGAAGAAGAAGAAGAAGAAGAAGAAGAAGAAGAAGAAGAAGAAGAAGAAGAAGAAGAAGAAGAACAACAACAACAACAACAACAACAACAACACCAACAACAGCAGCAAGAAGAAGAAGAAGAAGAAGAAGAAGAAGAAGAAGAAGAAGAAGCGGGATGTGAAGGAGCATTTCTAACCACAGCACAAGGTTTTGTGTTGCTTCCAACCATTGTTTTGCCGCCTTTTCATTTCCTGACATAAAATTTTCCATTAGTCGGGGTATAAAGCAACTGAGTTTGTTTGCTAAGAACAGATTTCGTTCATAACGAAGCAAAAAACATCGTTGTGAGATTATTAAAAAAAAAATGTCCAAAAAGAAAGAAAAATAGTATCTTTGGAGATACTTTGCATTATTCCTGTTCAATACATGTATTTTGACGGTGATTGAAGAGTGAATATTTGTCCCAAATGAAGCTAACATATTATTCATACGTCGTTTTAAAGAGATTCTGTATGCTTAACGCTTTGTATGTTTAGCTATGTAGAATTTACTCATTCGAAACAGTTTACTGTTTTGACTAAAAGTTCATTATTTGTTTATTGATCAGATGCTCCCTCTTCGTGAATACAGAATATTTCTTTTTAGAATTATCATCATTTACTAACTTGTATTTCTTATTTTATTTTCATTTTCGTTCTATTGTTGTTATTACTATCCTTATTATTAAGGCGGTGAGCTGGCAGAATCGTCAGCATGCCGGGTGAAATGCTTGGCAGTGTTTCATCCGTCTTCACATTCTGAGTTCAAATATCACTGAGATCAACTCAACTTTTCATAATTGCTAGAGTCAATACAAATACCAGTCGATGTAAATGACTACACCAAGAGTTCTGGTCATGTGCCTACAATAGAACGCATTATTATTATTACTATTAGTAGTAGTAGTATTAGTAGTTCTAGTATTTTCTCCTGCTTCATGCACCCATATAATGATGCAAACGAAATTTAGAATCCTTCTGTTAATAATATCTCCTAACGTCAAAATTCTGATAATGTTTTCTGGCATGACTTCAGATGCAGAAGAGGTTTGAGTGGAAAAGACGTTGATGGCTTAATCTATTATCGTACTTGTTTCGGGTTTTATTTTGGCGAATCTAGAAGGATGAGAGTCACAGTCAATGTGAAGGGTGTAACTAAATAATGCAAACCATTTCCACCAATCCACTTGTCTTGAAATCGTAAAAATTACTGATTCGGACATGAAAACTAGATCAAAGATTTGTGGATCTGATATATTGATAGTTTATGATAATTTCAGTGGACCGGTGGACAACTTAATCTCATTGACTCCGATACCCGGCAGGTACTTTATTTTCTCAACCCAAAAGGATAAATATCAAAGTCGACCTCAGCGGAATTTGAACGTAAAGGGTAAAAAGCTGAACGAAATGAAGCTAATCATTTTCTAATCATTGCCTGTAACTATGCAACAATCTATTTTTTAGACTGAATATGACAGACCGGAACTAGATCCAGCATTTGTTAATTGTTATTTTATTAATGTACCAACCACGAACACCTCAAGATATAATAATTTCAGAAATCAATATTTATCATTCGTTAGACTGGTGAGCTGGCAAAATCGTTAGCACGCCGGGCAAAATGCATGGCGTAACTTTCAACACACTGATTTGATTATCACTCATCCAAAACACCTTGTGCCTAATACACAGATAGTTCTAAAGGATATTTTTCAATGGATACGTGACAGCCAAGTTTATTTTACAAATAGAGCAAAGAAACAATCACTGTGCTTTCCTTGTCTCCCGCGTTGTCTCGACATGAACGACACATGACCAAAACCATCGAAACTACTGCCTCATGACGGCTCCACACATATAACATTGCTAAACCTGCTTTGAAAAAAAAAACTGTGCTAGGCATGGCTGCTGTCTTCTCGTATAGGTTCGGGCCGACGAAAGCCTTGTGAATGGATTTGGTAGACAGAAGTTGAAAGAACTCTGTCGAATACATGTGTGTGTGTGTGTGTGTGTGTGTGTGTGTGTGTGTATTCATTTGTGTGTGTTTGTCCCCCCACCATCGCTTGACAACCGATGTTGGTATGTTTACGTCCCCGTATTCTAGCGGTTCGGCAAAGGAGACCCAATAGAATACGTACTAGCCTTACAAAGAATAAACCTTGGAGTCGATATGCTCAACTATAAAACCTCTTAAGGTGGTGCTCCAGCATGGCCGTAGTCAAATGACTGAAACAAGTAAAAGAATAAAGGAGTAAAAGAATTCTTATTTAGTGACAAGAAATTCTAGTTGAAAAGCACAAATGAGATCCATATTAGCTGACTCAAACATTTAAGATCGCGTATAGAAGGCAGTGATTAGGCTTCTCAACAGAGACTAAGTGAACAATACACTTCAGCAATCTATCAACAATTAATTTGATAGACACCGCATTTTACTCCCTACAACTTTGTTATAAGCTGTTAAAATAGCCTCAGCTCCAGTGAACTCCCCACCTATTTATCATGACCTAACTAAAAATTTTCTCCAAGTCATTATTTCCGGAGCTGCAACCATTTGATACCGTCTTATTTCTTTATTGCCCACAAGGGACTAAACATAGAGAGGACAAACAACGACAGACAAAGGAATTAAGTCATTTACATCGACCTCAGTACGTAACTGGTACTTATTTAATCGACCCTTAAAAGATGAAAGGCAAGTCGACCTCGGCAGAATTTGAACTCAGAACGTAACGGCAGACGAAATACCGCTAAGCATTTCGCGCGGCGTGCTAACGTTTCTGCCAGCTCGCCGCCATTTGATACCATCTGCCAGCCAATTATATTTTACGAACATTGAGCAACAAAACTTCAAACTGAACTACAACTACAGATTTTTCATTAGTCTAGGTTAATCTGCAAATGTTATCACACACTGGCCCTTCCCCTCTCAGTATCTTAAAAAAAAAAAAGAAACGTTCAGTGATAATAAAAAGAGAAACTAAATAGTAAATGTTGTTTATTTCAGCATTTAAATAATTAGTGTCAGCTTTAAGAAAATGATTCACTGTATTTGAGAATGTGAAAAATAATAAAGCATTTCTATTAGTGAATATCTGTACACTTTTGCTATGCATTAATGATAATTCAAACATAAAATGTGATATCAATCTTTATCTAACAACAAAGTTTCAAGTGCATCATCATCATCATCATCATCAAATTGTTTTATGTTTAATTCTTTCTTTTACTGCATTACCGAACGCAGTTTTGTTTACCTTGAATATGTGCAGTGTTTTGTTTTGGCTTCGTTCATTTTAACGTACTGAAATTACCTTACGCAACAAGTGCACAATGCCTCGCAGTGCTATGCTCTACGTCTCAGACAAAGTTCTAAATCCTAGACTGTTCTTATGTATATTAATATTTTTGTTAAGCTAGAAACGATCATCATCATCATCATCATCATCATCATCATCATCATCATCATCATAATCATCATCATATTCAACATTATCATTATTATTACTGCTTGTATTTAAGAAGTTTGGGAAGCCGTTTAGCTACTGGCAGTCTAGAAATATCTCATACATTTCTATCGCAAAGACATATGCTGCTAAAATAAGGCCTACTTATAACAAATATGTCTTGTCATTTCACATTCTTATGGATATATACGATGCCAGGGTTACACGTTAATACTTCGGTCTTTTAGTCAGTTTATGTATATGTGAAAAGGTCTACGTATCTTGTCACTCAGTAAATATCTTCAATATATAATATTCAAATTGCATAACATCTAGTCATATTTTCGGTTTCATTTGTAATGTTAACACGTAAGAAGATATCAATCTCAGAAAATTTCAGCTACCCAAATTATTCGGGTTTCCAATAGTCAGTACTAATAAGGCGACGAGATGGCAGAATCGTTATATTGCAGGGCAAAATATTTCGTGACATTTTGTCTGTTCTGAGTTCAAATTTGGCCGTGGTCGTCATTGTCTTTCATCGTGTCCGGATCGACAAAGTATGTATTATTTGAACACTGGGTTCGTTGTAATTGACTTACCTCTTGTCTGAAATTGCTGGCCTTGTGTCAAAATTTGAAATCATTATTTATTTACTGGAAGCATTGGCATTTCTCAGTAGATTCTCAGAGATCAGTAAATGAAAACATGAGCTCTTCAACTACCAGTAAATAAATTGATGTTTGAGATAGAATCAGATAAATAAAGGAAACGTTCAGAATTGTTTGTCATTTCTATGAAGTTGGTCATGACACACGACTCATAGTTTATATTCTGGATGAAAATTTGGACCGCTTGCTTGTAACAGCGTAAACGCCATCAAAGGTAGCCAGCGATTTTGGTCAAGCAGCATGTAAACTCTACACGTGTTTGCTGCATTTACAACTAACTAGTGAAGTATGAGTTAAAATCAACTGTTATTTAACACACATCGTTATATCTCTACGTTTTCTTTCCATTGACCTGGAAGTAATGATGTCAGTAGACAAGCGTCCAATTTCCGTTCGGTTTTGACTCTGAACTGCTTCATATAACATCGAGACGATGGTGGGTCAGCCGTGCTAACCAGATCACAGCTCATTTCCTTCTGGTCTCCAACTGAGCTTTTCTCACTTGCTCTATAACTAATATGAGGTTCTGAATTCAAATTTGGCATCAATATTCAGCTACTGTGATCAAGATTGTTGACTTCCAAATAACACCATTGTCATGAAAGAACACAGTGTACTAATATGCACTGTCTGTTTTGTAAGGTTGTTTAAGTGCTCAGCAGGAGTTCATTTGTGAGTGATGGTCATCGCTAGAATTACTGATCTTAGTTATAACTAAATAGTTGAATCTAGTTTTGCTATATGACTGGAGCTTCTAACGCTGCCTCAACAACTAATGGCTAATTGTATTTAAATGTCATACTACATCGTTATCACTTCTATGCTCCAATACGTTTACATATAGACATACACATATACAGATACCTATACTCACACATCCACACAAGCATTTACAAACAGATATACGCTTGTGCGTGTGTATACATACACACATATATACATATATATGTACATGTCTTTCACACTTCTTTTGTATACATATAGGGATATATGAATCTACATATACATACATATATGTGCGTATGTATGCTGTATGTATGTATGTATGTATCTATGTATATATGTATGTGCACACATTTATAGCAATTTGCTAATTATATCCTTTAGCCTGTGCAGACATATCAATCATTTACACAGGACCAAATGTCTTGCAGCACACTTAAACGTTAGTATTCTGCGCTTCTGCAAGGGGAGAAGGAAATTCGAAGAATGGGATGATGTATCAAAAGTGTTTCTCAGTTGCTAATTGTTCAGGTCTACATGGAATTGTGGGTTTTCATTAGGAATCTAACGCTAACGAAACAAGCTTTCAATTATACGACACACTAAATGTCTTCAACTTTAAACTCTACCGACGCTTCGTACGTATTTATAATTGTATTGGCCTGGAACATTGCAGGAGAATACAGTTAATTGTATATGAAGGGGAAAACTGGTATGTAATGTAGCTATCATCTTATTTAAAGCTTCTCTGTATCATACTGATATAACCAAGTCGATTCAAATGCCAGGTTTAAAATGTGCGAGTGTGTATGCGCGTTTATCTTGTTATGTCTGAATTTCTGTATTTTGTATTCAATTAGCTAATTTATATTCATGGTTTCACATATTTAATACAAATTAATTTTTTCTTCATTAAAACAATTAGCGTTTATGGACCAACGAAAGAGTACCTACGAGATCGTTTCACCTTCCAGATATTGCAACCAGATAAAAGAAAATGCGAGAGTCATAGCTCCAATGTTTGTGAACACATGTTCGCTCATTTAGTCCTACATAGTATAAACCTTCTATCTAATATAACGTAAATTCTTTAATTTTGATGTTAATTTCATTAATGTAAACTACTTAATCAATAATTAACTTCTTTGGAATTGCATCTTGTATTTCCTACATTATTTTACATTTCTTCGTGCTTTTTAGGGTACGTTATTATACATCTATCAGGGAATATTCCGTCACCACTTTGGCGAATATAATGAAGTCTACACTTCAATGATAAGTTCATCATGAAATCTGAAACTGATTTTATCTACCTCTCATGGTTGCTGAAATAACTGTTTGTAACGTAGGCTCAAGTCTAGTAGTAGACACAAAGATAGCAAATTTCAGGGGATGACATTTTTCTATTACATCGATACCAGTGCATGAATTGTACATCTTATGGACCCCGGAGAAATGAAACACAACAGCGAATTCGTTAGGATTTGAACCGAGAGCATAAAGAACCGTTAAAATCGTTACATATTTTCTCGGGCGCTTTATTTATCAGGTAGTCTTCTGCTTTTGCTCATATAAAAATAATTATACTAAAATATAAAATTCGTCTTGGATTCATCCCATATATATTTCTAGTTAGCTTGTATTGGCAACACTAATTTCATCATAATAGTTTCGAAGTGACTGTTGCACGTCTCCATACTAAAACAAATAATGCAACCTTATATGTGTGTTGTTGTCTTTTTTTTTCTTTATAAAAGTTTTAATTTCGGAATTTACGAATGAATTATTTGTACGGGTGACTAAAATTGTATACAGGATGTTAATTCCAATTTTTTTTGTTTTAAGGTTGAAGCCGTCGCTGTAGATTCGAGTAATCCGGTTATACAAACATAGCACAAGCCTCTCTCTCTCTCTCTCTCTCTCTTTCTCTCTCACACACACACACACACACACACAGCTCTCTATTTATAAATTGCTGACTCTGTCTCAGGCCCAGAGTGTGAAGTTATTTTCTACGTTACAATTGATCCATGTTGCCCCGGATTTCACATTAAAGATTTCTCACTACAAGAATCACTTCTATTCAAAGAATTACTTCGCCATCCAGTAGAAAGATATGCGTTCAGTGAAATTACACTACAAACTAAACAATAGCTGTTGGTGCTTAATTAGAAATACCAAACCCAATCACTTCACTATGTCACTCTTATCAGATGGTTTATCCTGTTTTGTTTTGTTCTAATTCTTTGCCTTTTTTTTTTTCGTGATTTGTGTTTATTATATTCTTGCCGTTTTTACATCATTGCAAGATTCAAAATTACTCACTTATATCATGAGCAGTGTGCTTGAGAAGAGAAGTGAAACATTACTAATTAATCAGACTCTTGCATAACGAGCATCTAATTAAAAACTCTAAGCTTCCATGACTATCGCCGTTACTTATTAACGATATTGTATTTAGGAAGATTTACGAAGGATTAATAATTTATTATGAGAGCAATCTGTAAATTCTGTTCGGAAAACTTACACATTTTACTGACATTCCACACATAATTTCAACAAGAGGTTTTTCTAAATTTTAAGTAGGTTTAAATGTATTTTCACTTGGATGTTAAATCAGAAAAATAAAATCTGCAAGTAATGCTTATGATTTGTTGTAAATCGTAGTGTTTTAATAATAGAATTGGAAACATCTGAAATTATCCTGAGATACTTCATCAAACGAATGTACAAAATTAGCTCTTCAAAGCAACGGTTCTTAAACATGATTTTCTTTTTATTATTCCATACTTTTTTTTTGTTTTATTCAAATAACAACACTTGAAAATATTTTGTTCATTTTCACTGAAAGAACAACAGTGCAATTGTTCTCCAAATTTAACAGAACGGCTTTTGATGTTAACTATACCGTTCGATATAATTGCAAAATTTTATCAAGCGAATTAAAACTGTTCAGCGCAAAATAGCATTCCACTGTTGGTAAATATGATGAGCGTTTGCTTAAATAAATTAGCCAAACCATATTATTTGTGAGTCTGTATGAGAGGTTATGTACATATGTGTGTGCGCGTGCGTGCGTGTGTGTGTGTGTGTGTGTGTGTGTATGGGTAGTATTGCAGGAGTTTGTAAATGCATGTGCGTAAGTTATGTTGCTGTTTTGCTTGCAGTAAATGGTTTGGAGGGTGGGAATAGAGCGTTGGTAGAATAATGTTTACATTCCTAGGTCTGTATGCGTAGGAAGTAGACGGTAATCCAATTAATCGAGATTGAAACAAGAGAAGAAAGCTCTAATTGTTCGTATCACATCAATATATGTACAGACTAAGGTGGTGAGCTGGCAGAATCACTACCGCACGGGATAAAAGGCGTAGCGTCATTTCGACCGTCTTTACGTTTTGACTTCAGGTGCCGACCAGGTCGCCTTTGTCTTTCATACTCGCGAGGAATAAAATAAATAAAAGCTGAGTATTGAGGCCGATGTAATCAACTTACACCCTGCCCCCAAAATTGCTGGACTTGTGTGCAAAATTTGAAGCCAAAATACGTACAAACTACGGCGACGAGTTGGTAGAATCTTTAGCACGCCAGGTACAATACTTTGTGACATTTTGTCCATCTTTACCAGCTGGGTTCAAATTCCACTGCGATCGACTTTACCTTTCGTCATTGGGAAATCGATAGAATAAGTGCCAGTTGTACCCTGCAATCGATGAAATCCACTTATTCCCAAGAAATCCACGAAATTGCTGTTCTTGTGTCCAAATTCAAAACTAGTATATGCGCAGAGCACATGGATCAATGTACTTAAATTTGTTGAATTTACATAATTGATACAAGATTGCAATTTCAGGAAAATTACTCCAGTTTACCACACATCTTCCAAGTAGCAGGAAAGCCACACACATAAATTAATACTAATTCATATTATCTTTTAACATTATCTTTACTTTTACTATTATCAATCATTAGATTGCAGCCATGATTGGGCAACACCTTCGACTCACATTCTACAGGAAGATAAACAAACCAACACAGATTGTGAGGCGTTTTGGTGACAGATAAAGAAGCATTCCGTAGATGTGTGTGTAAATACAAACATATTATAGAGACGAGATAGAGAATTATTAACGTGTAAGTATGTTTGCATGTTGTATATTTGTTATCCGCACTCGTGCACACACACACACACACGCATATATATATATATATATATATATATATATATATATATATATATATATATATATATAATAGTTACACATGCATGTACACAAACTGCTTATGTAATGGGTTTGCCGGTGTACGTATCTAAGTTTGTTTACGTGAGGTGAACAAGAATTTCTATTTACCTGCCGTAGATTAAATATAACTAAGACACTACTCACTTCCAATATAAAGTTGTATGGAACACTTTCATATTCTGTAACCACAAAATAAACAAAATATCTGCGCATCCGCGCTTATGTGTGTCTGGAGAGAGAAACAGAGAGAATGAGAGAGAGAAATAGAGATATAGACATATATATGTGTGTGCATGTGTGTGTGTGTGTGTGTGTGTGTGTGTGTGTGTGTAGATACGAATGAAAAGCATGTTTACTTAAAGTGATCTCAAATGTATATTTTGTAAATAGCTGGATATTCCTCCTTCAAACTATTATGCAGTCATATGGCTCTTCAGGTAATTTGGAACTATTATTCCTACTTTAGTGAGTCTTTAAAAATTATGTTTTAAAAGATTTAGAATATAAAGAAAGAAAAGTAAACTTTATCCCTACATTACATAAAGAGCAACATTAGAATGAAACCAATAGTTGTAGTGCAAAAGTAGAAAAGATAGTTATTAACATATATCAATATACACGCAGAGACAAACATTTTCATATATGTATATATATATATGTGTGTAGGCAAAGGTATATATTAATATAAGCAGTAAATATTTGGAGGTCTAAACATAAATGTAAATAAGTCAGCTATGTCGTTAAGTGTATTTAAGTTTTTATCTGTTTAAAAAGTAAATAAAATAATAATCGTTAAATATTCGCATTTATTCCAAAATGCCTCACCTTGTCATAGCTTTGTACGTGTATTACATTTTGTTTCAAACACATATGGAATGTAGTGCATTTTTTAGATGCATTTATTATATATTTAAATGTATTACGTTGTAAGATGGCAATATTTCCTAATCGAATGCGTAAATTAATGTATTGGTGCATTGCTGTTATTGTTATGGTGGTGGCGGTGGTGGTGATGCTTGCTATTATTTAGTTCCAGATGTAGCTCGGGCACGATAAAAGTGCATTCAAGTGAATACCATACCAGTTTTTGGAGGGATAACTCTGTCTTTGACAATGTTTACTTCCCTTTTTTCGAAGGCGAAATGTGTTACACGGGAGATTTGGATGCTACTTCTACCAATCTCAGAAACACCATAGAGGCTTCCTCTACTGTTGCTATTGTTGCCGTTGTTGTTGGTGACGATGGCATCATTGGTATTACTGCCGTTGTCCTTTGTTTTTATTGTTGTTTAACCGTGGACCAACATTGAGCGACTTTTGTCGAATTGCAGCCGTCAAATCTTCTTCAGATATTTTCTATATCAAACCAGATAGGATTCAGTTTTTAAGACAGTATACGAAAGACGGAAGGCCACTGAGTAACTTAGTTATTGATCTGTATGTTAGAAGGCATTCAAATTCTTCGATAAGTATAAGCGAAGAAGTTATTGCACTGAGTCAACTTTTATTTTTATTTTTTAATAAATAAAGTCAAAACCAAGCACATTGAAACATAATACAAGTAGAGTTGCGCATTAATTGCTTACACGCATTATCGGAGCTTGGCGCATAAATGTGTTGATAATATAACATAATTCAATTTGATTGATGTAAGTTTTAATATATTATCTATTGCTAACAGTGAAACAATGATTACTCAAATACGTATCTACGATGCTTTTGTCAAGAACTCATTAGTAATATCATTCCTCGACATTCCGTCTTCTGAAAAGTCATTGGTTTAAATAGGCAACTGTACATTTGGAGATGTGTCAGCCAATCACTTATCCAAAAAGATGTCTGAATTATGTTTCGCGTAGTTATGATCTGTTTCCAAAATGGCACACGGGCAACCAAACTTGAAAATTTTAATATTACTTTTTTTTATATATTTTATAAACTAAATGGTGGAAAGAATTTAGAGATAACTTACCTCATGAATGGAAATGAAGACATGTGAAAACTGTTTTCCAAATATAACTGGCAGGTAATAAGAATTGCTTTCGAATAGAATTAATTCAACACATGAATAATATTTTTATTATTTGATTAACTCTTTGCCCTGAAGTAATTATTTATGATTTCATGACTTCAGAAATAAATGACACAACATTGATTGAAGGTTTTGTACATTTGAAAGAATGTCAGAGTATCTCCTTACGTGACATTATCAACATATTAATATGCTGAAAAGGCGGAGAGGTGGCACGCCGCGCAAAATAGTGAGCGACATTTCGTCCGTCTTTAATTTCTGAGTTCAAATTCCACTGAGGTCGACTTTGCCTTCTATCCTTTCAGGCTCGATAAAAAGAGTATCAGTTGAACACTTCATCCCTCCCCCGAAATTGCTAACCTTGTGCTAAAATTTGAAAGCAAAATTGATGTACAGTATAAGGCAGTGAGCTGGTATAATTTTTAGCACGCCGGCCAAAATGCTTAGCGGTATTTCGTCTGTCTTTACGTTCTGAGTTCAAATTCCACCGAGGTCGACTTTGCCTTCCATCCTTTCGGATTCGATAAAATAAGTACCAGTCAAGTACTGGTGTAGATGTAATCGACTTACCTCAACCACCGAACTTGTTGGCATAGAGCCAAAATTTTAAACCAATATATTAATATGTCGGAAAATTAAAATGTATCCAGCATGTTTCAGTATCAGCGATGACTCACATAAATGCTTCACTGTATACTTATATAGGATCAAACAATACTAGAAATGATTTATCCACTAGAAAAAACAAGCAAATCCCACTGAGTTACACCTGCTGAATAACATTAACGTAGATATAAACACTATATTATCTTTGATCGTAGTTCTTCTCAATCAAACCCCAGCCGACTGGACCAATCGCGGCACAGTACTGCAGCAGCATGGCAAGTCCAAATGTGACACATTTGACAATACAATAAATTACTGTGTTCTCGAGACCAACTCTATGATTTCTTGTAAAATCTTTTAGCAGTAATAATACACAGTTAAAAAACAATTAAAGGATATTTACAGGGATGGTGGCTGACACACGACTTCCAGGAAGCCGTATTGTGGCGAATATGTTGTTATCATCATTATCATAAAATCTATTTTTGTTGTTGTTGCTGCCTTCATTATTAAGGTGACAGATTCGATAGCAAAGTCGGGAAAATATTCTGCTTTTTTTTTTTTTGTATCAGTTTTTGGTTTTTATATTCTGAATTCACATCCTGCCGAGGTCAAATTTACCTTTCATTATTCCAAAGTAACAATCATGTCTTGGCGTCGATGAAAGCGACAAACACACGCCCCCTCGTCAAAATTCCTTGCCTTGAGCCGAAATCAGAGTCACTTGCTGTTGTTGACGACGACGACGACAACGACGACAACGATGATGATGATGATGATGATGATGATGATGATGATGATGATGACGATGATGATTTGTGTATTGTTATGTAAATTCAGATTAGATGATCGACCTGATGTATGATCTAATGCTTTCTAGCCATGGTCATCACGTCTTTTTTTTTTTTCTATTTATACTATCTAATACCTCAATATCCAAGGGAGTATTAGTTATTATATTTTTTAAACTCTTTTAAGGGTTTCTTCTCGTTTTTTTTTCCCACCCCCTTTTGTTTTCATAATGATAGCGTATTAGATTGCGCTTAGATTGCCAAAAACAATTCGCCTGCTGAATCGCCGTATTAATATTCTGTTCAATACATAATACAAAAATAACCACCACAACAATAACCATCACCACCACCACCACCACCACTACTACTACAATGTAAAGAGACATAATAATGTCGAGAAACAAAAGGAGAACGCCCTATAATGTAGCACCAGTTAATAACAACACGCGTAAAACTAGTTAAGGACACCATATCATTTGTCTTCTTCTTGCTCCAAAAATGTAATGAACCAGTCAAATAATAATTCTTAATCAATGAAGCTTTAATGAGATTTCGATTTTGCTGTGTGTAAACTGTTACTGCACTGTTATTGTTATCGTTTTCGTTGTTGCTGCTTGCTGTTGTTGTTGCTGATGATGTTATTGTTGTTGTTGTTACTGTGATTGGTTTATTGTTGTTACTGTTTTGATGCATTAATTTCGTATTGTTTATTTATTTATTTTGCTTTTGTTTTGCTTTTGTTTGTTTTCCTTTCTTGCCTGTTACTGCAGTATCATTTCGTCATCTTCTGTATTCCCTTTCACCTCATTATTGATAATCATTGCTATTATTAATGATTGCGAGATTTCGCTGCATAACCAAGTGCATCTTTGTGTGTCTTGTAGTGAGACTTCTCTACATAATGTATGCGATGTGCTCTAGCATGACCTTAGCTGTGATGACTAAAAGTGACTAATGAACTGAAATGTTTATGATATTCTAAACGTGTGTCGGTTCAGGTGTTTTGATTATGTATTTGCTGGTACCCATTATCAATGTTGTCATTGTATGGATAATTTCCCTTTCGAGTTCTCATATTCCTGTTATCTCCATTTTTAGTGAACTAGAGTAAGCAGAATGTGTAAAAGAATTTTTCGCCAAAACCGTCCTGTATCTTTTCAAAACGCGTATGTAATTCAGGCCGTATTCGATAACACATCGGGGGAAAACAAAATTCACGATGATATTTGTCTTAATTCAGGTGACGTGCGACTTTGAAATAATTCTTTCTAAATGTAAGGAAGCTGTTATATGTCATATTAAATTATCAACCACCAAAATGAAAGCCGCTCTACACGTACTTGTATGTAAGTGTGTTCGCGCTTCTGTGCGTGTGTTTGTCTGTCTGTATTATTTTTCTGATTTCAAATTTTGTCTGAAGGTTAGCAATTTCGAGTGGTGGGTGAGTCGGTTACACCGACCTTTAATGATTCCGAGAGGATGAAAAGTAAAGTCGACCCCGGTGGCATTTGAACTCAGAACGTAAAGTCTGAAGAAATGTCGACAAGATTTTTTTTCTGACACGGGAACGATCCGCCAGCACGCCGCCTTTGTGTGTACGTTAATGTACTAACAAACTATCAAATATACATATATGTGTGCATATATATATATATATATATATATATATATATATATATATATATATATATATATATATATATATATATATATATATATATTTATATATATATATATATATATACACACACACACAAACACATATATATATATGCATATATATGTATTTGGTTTACTCTATGACACAATCCGCTACATGTTATGCAGCTGGCCTGACAACTCTGAATTTCTCAATCCATATTTAAACCATTAACTTGCACTTTGTAGGGAGATTTTGCTATCCAATCCATCAATCGAACGACAGTGAAGCGGTTTTTGATTTGGGTATGAGAATTAATGAATCAACGTTACCATGTAGCGTGTCTGTAAATAAACCTGGAAATTTTTATTTTGTGCATTTTGAATATCAAGGGTTAGAAGAAAAGTTCAACAGGGTGCACAGGGAACCATATTTTAACATCAGTGTATGTAGAATACACATAACATTCCACAAGGATAGACCATCTACAGACAATAAGTATCATATCGTTAACATCAAAAACTCATATGAGACCTTCTCTCATGGTATCTTCTGTAGTATCATTTATTCTAACAAAATATCCACCTTGGACATAAATACTACCGTTCGTTAGTAATATTGCCTCTGCCGCTAATGAATATTTTGTTGCGTAATTGTTTTTGCTTGAATTTATTTCCATTGTCATAGAAATGTGAAATATCTGTCCAACATTTTAATCAGTCATCCATAATGGATCATTGTTTTGAACGCAATAGAATTTAATTTAATTCGGTACAAATTTTCTTTAACAACTAACAGGAATTTCACGGCGATAATTCGTTAATATAAAACAATCAATAAATGCATCGTTACACTATTTCCCAAACCCAGCTAACTTTGTGTGTCAGAAAAACGTTTCAAGCCTCCAGTTATGAAACGAGCTATGTATGGCAGAATAAGAAAATAAAATAAACTGCTTTTATTTTTACAATTTTTATTTCCTTTTCTAACTTTTATGTATGTCATAATTAGTCGCAAGTTATGCATAACACCAGCATATACCACAGTTAGCAAAAGATAGACTAAACGTTTCTTTCTTTTGACACGAGCTCTTATAAATATCATAAAATGTTGACTAAACAGGTTCTGACATTCGTTTCCATGCCCGATGTTATACTGCCTCAGAAACAAAACACCTTACTTCTGAAATGGAAAGCCTGCACATAGGATGCGTACAACTTCCTGTTGCACAGTATAACACAATATGCTGAAGACAATATTTTCTTTAATCGATTCCAACATATTAAATTGATATCATATCATTGACCCTAATGAAACAAAAGTCAGTAATGACAGAAGTGGGATTGCTGGTTAAGGAAATGAAGAGAGAAAATTAAGGAAATAAAGGGATAAAATTAAATACATGTGTGTGTGTGTGTGTGTGTGTGTGTGTGTGTAAATATAGATACAGACAGCCAGATCGATAGTTATTAATTGGTAGATCGTTAGTTCTTAATCGAAAGTCTTTAGTAGTTTCTCCTGGAATCACAGCTAATGATAAATTCATCAATGCGGGGCTAATATTAGAAAACGTCTATATTGCAAAGGAAAATTTTCTACCTACCAATATGGTCAAAACTCGCAGGCTGCAACAAGTAAAAGAGTGATATAATCCTTACTATTATAGGCACTAGGCATGAAATTTTGGCGGGAGGAGGCAAGTCGATTACATCGTCCCCTAGTACAAGAGTAGAATTTATTTTATCATCTCCGAATTGATGACCTCGGTAGAATTTGAACTCGGAACATTAAGATGGATGAAGAGCTGTTAAGCATTCTTCTGGCGTGCTAACGATTCGGCTAGCTCACCGCCTTATAAAAAAAGGAGGAGATATAATAGTCAGATTGATTCACCTAAACACAACTTGCTTACAGTATTTTGTCTATTACTCTATTTATCATTTACATTTTTTACTGCAGCTCCAACATCCTTTGCGACGCTGAAGAAATTACATCGTACACCCTCTATCAAGGGACAAAAATCACCCTTATCTCTACTCTTATCATCATCATTACTACTTCATTTCATGTCGACAGCGTTTTGATCAATACATTCTTAGAGAATCACAAATCTAACCAGGCAGACGTTCCTTTCTGCATACATATATATCGACAGATTCTTCATACAGACTATCATCAACCATGCATATCTGGAAGATTTTCAAAATGTCATTATTATTGTCAAATTTCCTTTGCATATTATTATGAAACACATTTAACATTAAGCCGGCAAAGGGAAGGTCAATTTAATGAAAAACCCAACTTACAAGACGTAATGATATTTCATAAAGTTTCATTCTATACACATTCTACTTTGACATATCGACGGTCTTGGTAAGCGAATTACCAAGGACCAATATTATGATGCTGGTCAGTAGATTCCAATATTTCTCCTTTAGAAAATTCGGAAATTTCGTGAAAATCTAATCAATATTTATCGGAAGGAAATATTTGTGAAATAATAGATAAATTTTGAAGCTTTAATAATCACTATAGAGATGAGGGAGTAGCTATCTCTACAAGCCGCAGAATGTTGTCTACTGTATTTCAGGAATGTCTTTATATAATCATCACCAGCATCATCATCATCATCATCATCATCATCATCATCGTCGTCATCATCATCCTCGTGGTTATTATCATTATTGTTGTTGTTGTTGTTCTTATTAAATCAGAGGGATGATGATATTAGAGCGTGAAACAAAATACTTAGTAGTATTTCTTGCGGTTTTAAGTTCTGATTTCAAATGATGCCGAGGTCGAATTTCCCTTTCATCATTTCCGGGTGTCGATACAATAAGTATCACTAGACATAGAGGTCGATGTAATCGGCTAACGCCGTCCCCAAATTTTAGGCCTTGTGCCTATATTAGAAAGGATTATTATTATTATTATTATTATTATTATTATTATTATTATTATTATTATTAATATTATTATTATTATTATGTTGTTTTTTTTTCTTCTTTCTTCAAATTTTCTTCCATTTCTCGCCGAGTGTTTTCCGTACACCTAGGGTAGAGAAGCTCATTGTATGCATTCCCAGTTTACGCACGCAAATTCACAGGTAAAATTTGTATTTTAAAAAAAAAATAATAAATGAATAAATAAATTCATGAATGGATGCTGTTTTCACAGCGATGATGCTCTTCTCAGTACATGAGTCGTACCAGTTAACACGATTTTGGGGATTTCCTATAGGGATGGTAAGCCTAGTATCATTTTCAAATAGGTTTCAGTACCTTTTTTTTTTTATAATTCCTAGAGATCCTATAATCACTGGTACGGTAGTCGCCTTGAGGTGCCACATTTTTTCAATTTCTATTAGCAAATCTTTATATTTACTGATCTTGTCAAATTCTTTCGCCGCTATATTATGATCACAGGGAATACTCATGTCAATTAATAAACACATCTTTTTTGTCTGATCTTTTATAATAATATCCGGTTTATTAGCTTTTATAGTCTTGTCGGTATGTACGGGGAAGTCCCATAGAATCGATACATTTTCTCCCTCAGTCACAGCTTCAGGACGGTGTTTATACCATTTGTCAGCGGTTTTGATTTTATTATATACAACGATGTGAATATCAGTCTATTATATATATATATATATATATATATATATATATATATATATATATAATTTTTTCTCTCAGTAATTAGAAATAGAACAAGGTGATTTGGTACTTTTCCTGTCCTGATTGACGATGCATCTAGTGATGGTGTCACAATAAAAACATTGGTAATTGCGCAACCTGATAATCGCTACCTCATATGAGTGACAAGGAGAAAGGAAAATATTGTGAATAACGGTGGTAATGAAACTGAAGCCCTTGATGGTGACAGTGTTGCACCCAGCAGGCTCAGAAATACCGGTCCGTATCCAGCCTGTCATTATCCAGCAAGGGACTGGAACAAACAAGTCAATGCTGTGGTCATGGAGTATTATTATTATTATTATTATTATTATTATTATTATTATTATTATTATTATTACTACCATTATTATTGTTGTTATTATTATCATTATTATTATTATTATTATCATTATTATTATTATTATCATCATTACTGTTACTATTATTATTATTATTATCATTACTGTCATCATTATTATTATTATTATCATTTGGCGGCGGTGGTAGTGTTGGTGGTGGCGGTGGCGGCGATGGTGGCGTTGGAGGCGGTGGCGTTGTTGGCGGTGGCGGCGATGTTGGAGGCGGCAGCGTTGTTGGTGGCGGTGGTGGTGGTGGTGGTGGTTATGGCGGCGGCGGTGGCGGCGGTGGTGGTGGCGGTGATGGTGGTGGTGGTGGTGGTGGTGGTGGTGATGGTGCTGTTGTTGTTGTTCTTGCTATTGTTGGTGCTGCTGGTCTCATTGCTTCTGTTATTATTATTATTATTATTATTATTATTATTATTATTATTATTATTATTATTATTAATAATAATATTGAAGACATCGCACAGTATCCAATGTTGCATATTGAAGATATTGTGTGTAGTGAGGATTTGTGCAGGCTGTGCATTCAGGACAAGAACCTGAGACAGACAGCACTTTACGCAGTATGCATGCAGGTCAAATTAACGCCAATGACAACACTGTTACCGCTTACTTATAACAGTCTGCATAACAGTCAAACAACTACTTAAGCGATTGAACTATATTGCGATTAAGACACTTTTACTTGAATTGCAGAAAAGTACCATCCAATAATCTTCAAAATACAATAGCGAGGAATATAGACTTTGCAATTCCTTATGATGAAAGTGCTGACACTATAGAAATTGAAACAACTGGGAAATATTTGGATCTAACCAGACAGCTGAAGAGACTGCAATTATTCCTGTCGTAATTGATGCACCCACCACAGTGTCACCTATGTACTTATCACGCAGAATGTTACCCATGAGACTGAAACGCGACTCGCATTGTCGACTTATAGAAAAGTAGAATCCTATATTCTACATGCAACCTAATATAAAGGTTCTCGGGATTTGAGGAGATTTGTCAGCAAACCACAAGATGATATTCCTGCCAATTTAGATAATAACAATAACAACATCGACAAAACCAATGGCTTCTTGCATAGGCAAAAGTTTGTGAGAATCGTGTTGGTCGAACATAACGACCCAATACTTCATTGATATTTTATTTTATCGATGCTGGAGGAAACGAAGCAAAGAATCCCTACTGAGGTCAACATTTTCTTTCATCCTTCACAGGTCAGGGTCGATGGTATCGACTTAACTTTGTCCCCTCCAAAATGTTGGCCTTGTATCAAAAGCAGAAACAATCACCATCGTCATCATCAACACTAGCAGCAACAGCAGCATTATCATTACTGTTGTTGTTTTTGTTGTTTTTGCTGCTGCTGTTGTTACTGTTCTTGTTGATATTTTTCTTTCCTTTTCACCCTTTTCTTTCATTCATTCTTTTCTGTCATCATCATCATCATCATCATCATCATCATCATCATCATCATCATCATCTTTTTCTTCGTTTCCCAATTTTCCTACTCCTATTCTTCCATCTTTTCTTCTTCCTCATTTTCATCCTCCTTCTTTCTAATGCTTCTGTTGTTGCTGTTTCTTCCACTACCGTTTGTTACTGTTATTGTTGTTGTATTTCACTCCATAAAAATTGTACATCTTAAAAAAAATAAAAAAAACAAATGAAAAAGAAAAAAAGAAAACAGAAGAAAAACAATCCATCTTCACTCATCAATTATTATCACGAATTTCAATAATTTCGTTATCGAATTTACTGTTTTGTGTTTTGATTGATTTGTATTTCCCTGCGATTGTATGCGTGTAATTGTATTTTTCTGTATATTTGAATGTTTGTATGTACGAGTATCTGCGTGCATATCATAATTCCTGTACGTCAAGACGTCTGTATTATTAAATGATGTTCTATGTGTAAGTTTGTTTTGTATATTTCTATATGATTATGCTTGTGAATTTCGTGACTTTCTCAATATTTTTTTCTAGATATGTGTCGATATTTCAATGTGTCCTTTTGTGCGTCTGCGTTTCGTTGCGTCCGTAGCTATATGTTTTGAATTTAATTGGATTTATATGTAATTATGCACACGTTTTCTTTATGTATGTGCATGTATATTTGAATATGAATGACTTTATATGTATTATGATTATAAATGCGTGTCTGCGCTTGTGCATGTATTTATAATGTATGATATAGTTTATATGTTGTAAGCATCATTTATATACGTGGTTTGATCAATAAATATCCGGACTGTTGCCATAGTAACGAAGCTAAAACACGCAGAGTAAAGCCTCTTGGCACAGACTGACCTTGGCCTCTGCTGTACAAGCGCACTAAGTTTTTAACGTTGTAGCTCACTTATGCTGTTTACAGTAGTGCTTGGAAGGGCTGTGTGTAGCGTGTGATCATCGCATTGATCATCACAGAAAAAGTTGAGCTGAGAATCTGCATCAAATTTTGCCAAAAGCTTCGTGATACCTGCTCAGAGGCATACGCAAAGTTTTCAAAATGTTTTATCATTCTCAACACAGTCAAGATCTAGTGCAACTGAAACCCAAGTATCCTTTTGGTCAGCTGAAAGCAGTTTTGGCTCAAATTTCGCAGACACGTATCTCATACCTAAATTTTCTGCGGTATTGAACTGAATTGAACCGTAACTAATCTGCACATCCTCTGATAATTCACAGATAGTGATTCGACGGTATCCCCTCACAGCTGCACGCACATTTGCGATGCTTTTCTCAGTTCTGCTGGTTTCGTGTCTCCGAGAAAGTTCGACATTTTTTCGGCCATCTTGGAAACGCCTGAACAACTCATACACTTGTGTGCGGCTCATACACTCTTCTCCATACATTTTCTGCAACTTTACGCAGGCTTCTGAGCAGGTGTCGCCATGACAACTTTCTCTGTCATGGTCAATGCGACGATCACATGCTACACACGTTCTTTCCGAGCAGTACTGTAAACAGGGGAAGTGTGCTAGTACGTTACAACTTAAGGTGCATGCACAACGGCGTTCAAGGTCGATGTGCCTAGCGGCTTCACTCTGCGTGCTTTATCTTCGTTACTATGGCAACAGTCCGGGTACTTATTGATCAGAGCTATGAATTCGCTTTAATTGAGTGCATATGTATATTAGTATTGAATTTTAAGTACTTGTGTTTTTTTTTACGTACATACATAGAACTTTTGCTATGGATGTACGTATAAGTGTATCTGTGTCTGGAAGTAATTTTATTAACTCTCTAATAGAATTGAGAATCAATATCCATCTTGTCTTTAGGAGTTTTTGGAAAGAATGTTTTGTGTGCGCGTGTGTATGTGTGTGTGTGAGAGAGAGAGAGAGAGAGAGTGTGTGTGTGTGTGTGTGTGTGTGTATGTGTGCGTGAGCGTGCGTTGTATGTACCAACTTAAAAAGATAACTTGGAGGACTACATTCTCAGAGAAAAGGCGCAAGAGTGGCTGTGCGGTAAGTGGCTTCCTTACACAACCACATGGTTCCGGGTTCAGTCCCACTGCGTGGCACTTTGGGCAAGTATCTTCTACTATAGCCTCGGGCCGACCAAAGCCTTGTCAGTGGATTTGGTAGACGGAAACTGAAAGAAGCCCGTCGTATATATATATATATATATATATATATATATATATATATATATATATATGGGAAAATGTACGAAAAAACAACAACAGACGAGGACAGGTGTTGTAAACAACAAAAGGATGTATTAGTATAACGCTCGGGAATACGGAAAGTCTTTAACGTTTCGAGCTACGCTCTTCAACAGAAAGAATACGGAGACAAAGAGAAAAACGCGGAGAAAAAAATTGAGTAGTGTTCGGTCAACGGTCAATCATAGCTATGGCTGACCGGAAGTTAGAAATTTTTTTACACAGGAGAGCTAAGAAAAGGGGGAGATAACATATATATATATATATATATATATATATATATATATGTGTGTGTGTGTGTGTGTGTGTGTGTGTGTGTATGTGTGTATATGTTTGTGTGTCTGTGTTTCTCTCCTCAACATCGCTTGACAACCGATGCTGGTGTGTTTACGTCTCCGTCAACTAGCGGTTTGGCAAGAGAACCGATAGAATAAGTACTAGTACTGGGGAATATGTACTACTACTAGAATAAATACTGGGGTCGATTTGTTCGACTAAATTCGGTGCTCCAGCATGGCCACAGTCAAATGACTGAAACAAAAGAATAAAAGAATAAAAATACAGAAACTGTTGCGAATCTATTGATTAACGAAATTTTATGCGTACATATATGGGTGTATATCTGTATACACAATACATATATATACATAAGCATATATATCTGCATATATATACACTTATATAGACATATACATGCACACACATACACACGCGCGCACACACATACACACACACGCACGCACGCACGCACACATGTGTGGATTTGTATGAAGTTTGGTTCGACACGCTACTAACCACTTTTCTTGTGTATGCTTATATGCGTGAGTGTGTGTTTGCATCCGTTGAAGAGTGTTTGTGCGAAATGCTTAGATTGAATAAGAACATTTTAACGTTCACTCTATTTCTTCGTATATTTGTTTTTATTAATCTTATCACTGTTAACATTGTTCTTCTTATCGGAGTTGTTTTTATTTATATGTTTACTTATTAGATTGTCCTCTCTTCGATGATGCTGGTGCCCTTATTGATATTTGTTTTTAGCATTCTTCAATAATTTCCCTTCTGAAACTGTCGCTACTAGAGATATTACAGTTGTTTATTCTTAATATCCCAATTATGTTTAACTTTGATCAAGACAACGCTCTCATATTATGAGAATTATTGTTCAACTGTCTAAAAAAAGTCCTTAGGTCTTTTAAAATTAATCTCAATGAACAAGAGGACACCACACTGTTTGAGCCTCGCGTTATTTGTTATGATGTCCCCCTGACTGTTAATCAGTTAGTTCTCAACAATTCACCGGCACCAATGACGACTGTCATTCGCATGTCAGAGTTTATTAAGTTCTCTGGTCAAGAACATATCTTTGATTTTTTGTAAATTTTCTCTATTTATTTACACTGTTATATAACTCAAACAAAGTCCGTGGTATTCGTTCAATTATTGTTCGATTGGCTCTCGATATTATGAGACGTTTTATAAGATCTTTTTTCGCTAATAAGATTATTTTCTTAATATTTAAATTCTAAGTTTCATCTAACAAACCGGTGTGTGTTTGTGCGCCTGTGTTCGAAATAGTATATAATTGTGCGTGTGTATGTATATATATATATATATATATATATATATATATATATATATATATATATATATATATATATATATATATATATATATATTTATTTATTTATTTATTTATTCATTTATTTATTCATTTATTTATTCATTTATTTATATATATATATATATATATATATATATATATATATATATATATATATATATATATATATATAATATGTATGTATGTATGTATGTATATATAATTAGTTGATAAATCGTATATATATATACATACACTAGCAACTAAGCCCGGTTTCACCCGGTCGGTTTGGATGATGTGGCTGTAAAACCTGCTGTGTTTAAGCATTCGACTTGTTTGGGCACGTTTACGTTAAAAAACAATTTTAGAATGACTTCTTTCTGTCAAAACGCTAAAAATAACTGACCAACAAAAAAAAAGAACAAGATTCAACCAAATCAAAAAATAAACCCACATAGTAAGCGAACAAAGATTCAAAACAACAGAAACAAACATAAAAAGTAAAGCAAAAATTAAAGAAATAAAAAAAATAGGTCAAAACTCTTTTAAATTTTCAAAGGTCAAAAAACAAAAACAAAAACTGAAAAACATTAAATATCTCAACCTGAATGCGAAATATTACACAAAAATTAAAAACCAAATGTAAAAAAACCATCTTAAACCGAAAAACATATAACTGGAACACTACAAAGAAAGACTTCACAAAAAATCCCACTTCCAATGCGCGTGCACGCACACATTCTCATACACACGCATATATTCACACAGAGTTGAAACGCTGTTTGATTTATTTTTTCAGCATATTATTTTCATCATCCCACTACCAAGCATGACATCACCGCTTCCTTCCTTATTCATCTATCACCCCTTCCTTTCTCATTCACAAGAGTAATATAGTAGATTATCTCGATAACCATGGAAGCTATGAAAAAATATAACATCACCTCTTCCTTCCTTAATCATCTGCCACCCCTTCGTACTCATTTATAAACGCAAGAGTATTATTATAGTAGATTATATTTGTAACCATGGGAGCTATGAAAAAATACAAAGCCCAGCATCACCACTGGGATCATTCTACACATCTGTGTATTTTTTCACGCAATTCCACCCAGCCGTTTGACCGTGAATCCCAAGACAAGAAAGAATCGCCCATGTCAAATGTATATGTATATGCATATATATATGTATATATATATATATATATATATATATATATATATATATATATATATATATATATATATATATATATATGTATATATATATATATATATACATATATATGTATATATAGCTAAAAACAGCAAGGTATATATATATATATATATATATATATATATATATATATAAACAGCAAGGTATATATATATATATATATATATATATATATATATATATATAGTTTTAGGGAAAATAACCAATTTTCAAGAACCCATCGATGAAAATCCACTATCACATATAGAAAAATTAATAATTAAAAGCACAATAAATAAGTATAATATAAAGTAAAGTAAATATCATAAGATATTTTATATTTTATATATAAAACTATATATTTTATATTTTATATATAAAACTATATATTTTATATATACTTTATCTATAAGACTCAATTTAATTTTAATTTTTTATAAATTGATTTTAATTGAGTTTTTTACCTGTAATTTTGGAATTTGTCCCTAATATTATTATATATATATATATATATATATATATATATATATATATATATATATATATATATATATATATACCTTGCTGTTTTTAGCTGCCTCATCATTGTTCTAAATTCAACCACCACGCATCTCGATTTTGCATTTCATCTTTACGAGACCTATAAATAAAGTCGCGCCGCTCTCAAGTTTTGAGACCGACTACAGAGCAGGAGTCGGGTATTCTATGTCACTACTCGGTGGAGTAGACTATTCAATCTCAGTATCGGACCACAACTCCATTCAAGAGTCACGTGATTGTAGGGTCTGATAGACATTATTGTATTCACACATTTCTGCACTTGTGCCCATCGTTATGATAATGTTCACGATCATTATTATTGTCGTCGTTGTCAGCATCCTCAATTATCGTCGTCGTTGCTAACGTCGTTGTCATGCAGAACCACCTTATCTTCTCTCCTCTTTGTTCAAACTCCCCTCCTCCTTTTTTTTTCTCCTTGTCCCACTCGTCGTCATTCCCAAGCCCTTCTCCTACTTCATTTCTTTCATCTCATCCATCATGTTCACCAACGCCACCGATATCGTCTTTGTCATTATTGTCATCCTCGTCGTCGTCGTCGTCATCATCACCATCCTCATCAATATCAGTCATCACCATCACTTTCTTCCAACTTTACCTATTTTCCCCCTCCTCCTCCTCCTCCTCCTCCTCCTCATCATCATCATCATCATCATCATAGTCGTCATCATCATCATCATCATCCTTATCATCATCATCATAGTCATCATCATCATCATCATCATCATCTTCGTTATCAGCAGTATATCACATCTTTATATTATTCTTTATTTCGACAAAACTCCACAACACATATTTCCTTTTTTTATTTTCGTTATAAAAT
>NC_142932.1:82138915-82151415 GCF_046866305.1 Octopus bimaculoides
AATTAAAGGAACTTTCATCGACATGCGTTTTGCTCCATTTGTTGTTATTATCCATATATATATATATATATATATATATATATATATATAGTGATGACCTGCGAAAATACAACAGCCGTATCATCCATTCGTTCCCTTTGATCCCCGATATGATAATGACAATATACTGCTGCCTAATCGTCCATCATATTTTCTCCCTAAAATATATTTCTTTCTGAAACCAACTTTTAAAATTAACATATTTTATAATAATTGTCAAATTATGTTGGTTGCTTTTGACGTTCTTGATATCAGCGTTGCTCCATACATACATAAATGCATACATACATGCAAGCAAACATACACACACAGACAGACAGACAGACAGATAGACAGACAGACAGACAGACAGACAGATAGACAGACAGACAGACAGACAGACAGATAGACAGAGAGACAGACAGACAGATAGACAGACAGACAGACGGACAGACAGACAGACAGACAGACAGACAGATAGATAGATAGATAGATAGATAGATAGATAGATAGATAGATAGATAGGAGTACAAAAATCATATAGAGGTGCGTATATGCGTCTATGATTGAGTATGTGTATGTGTGTGTGTGATATTTTAACAAGTAAAGTGTTGCTAGTAATTTCAGAGTTCTGGTTCAGTTGCATTCGTCTGGGTTGATAACCCAATGTCAGTGTCAACTTATTGCTTGTTAAAATAAAGTAAATGTAAAACTTTGTTTAAATCTGTTCAGTGGTCTCTCAATTAATGTTTAACTTTTTATATATGACTGCATAAAAATAAACAAAAACGTATATATCCCTACGCATATATCTGTGCATGTGTGTATGTATGCATGTATATTTTCTAAACATTCGTTTCTCATACTTCTGCAAACAATAGATACCAAAAGGTCAATGTCTTTTTATGTTCATGACCTGGCCTGCAACGTATTATCACATGTTAAGCATGTGAAATCTTCCCTACCCACAACGTTCAATGGAACAACTTATCTATTATCTTCATCATCAAACAATCATTAAATGATAAAATATTTAAGACCGACTCTTGATATTTTTACACGCAACTAGAAATCAAACACCCTCTACCAGCATTGAAATTTTTTATCGTCCTTTGTAATCGCCTAAAATGCAATAGAAAAGATGAAAACATTCTAAGTATGTAGTGTCTCCAACCCCACAATTGTGACCCAGCCCAGTTATCATATTCACCATATACTACCTTAACAAACTTTTATTCTATGGTCTTTGTTATCAACGTTAACTCAGGTTTTCAATATCTATGAATCTTGAATGTTTAAGTTAATTTGTTTTCAGTAGAAATCAGAAAAGTATGTTATGAAAATACCGGCGCATAGAAATAGCTACAACATTCTTATGAGCAACCATCTGAAGATGGGAGAAGTGAAACCGTGAGTAGCAATTAACAAAATATTTACCTACGAATAAAACAAATTCCACTACACTTTAATAAAAGGCTGTCGTGGAAACTTTTTAATATAACATAAAATATAATATCATTAAATACATACATACATACATATATGCATAAATACATACATCCATACATACATACGTACATATGTACATACATACATTTACACATATATATATTAGCATCATGTCCATAGGTACACACATAGACACACACACCTATAAATAGACATATATATATATATATATATATATATATATATATAAACACACGCACAAATATATACATATATTTTCTTTATATATACCTCTGTGTGTATGTGTGTGTTCGTGTGTATAGTGCTCTTACTGTATCTCCAGCTAATATTAACTATGAATTTCTTTTATCTCAATTTATGCCAGGGTTGAAGACAATCATTGGACGGAGCCGGCGTGTTGACGCAATTTCAGTATTAACGGTTGATACCGGTCTAGAGGGCCATTCTGGGTACTTAAGTCTGACGAGGCCGTTTGTAAACTTTCGGTTGAACTGTAATTCAAATCTGTCGTTTCAATATAGTTCCAGTAAGATGTTCAAGCGTTCTAAGAAAAAATTATTCTCCAGAGCGTAATTACTACTTCTTTCATTCTTATTAAATTTTGCTATGTCTCGAATAAAATTTGGTAGTTTCCTATTTTAAAGTAACTGCAAAAAGTACGCGATGGTATTTATTACTACATACTAATAATATAAAGTATGATATTTTTTATATATGCATCACTCTCTCTTAATTGCCATAGGTAGTTCGAGGACCCTATATCACTCCCTATTAATATATGAATGAACATTTTTGGACATTAATTACCTCTTTTAAAAGTTCTCTTACATTCACCAAAATAAGTCTTTTTTGCATGGCCAGCCCTTAGAAATAGCCGATATTCAGTCTTTAAACTAAGGTTTTCTTTAGAATTCTGATCAGGGAAACATAACGAACGAAACCTACAGCTGCTGTTAACTTGCTCAATGCATGTGCTCCGGTTCACGGTAACTGGATGTGCACTGTAAATATTCACTAATATATTAACTATACTTGGAATATAAGAGATATTCATTTGGGAAGTGTTTTGAGAATGGCCACGGGGACACTGCATGCTAAGTTCACGGATGCCATGTTTTCAGAAACTTAGATCAATTTACTTTGATAACGCCCTCCTTGAGAGTATGAGAATAATCTGAAGTACAGCTCAACTTTGAATCAAACAATGCTGACGCACAAGTGATACACATGCAGAAAATCAGGCGTGCGCACACATTCTCACATGCATCAAGATATACGTGTAATATATATGTGTGTGTGGAGAGAGAGAGAGAGAGAGAGAGAGAAAGATAGTTAGATAAATACATACATATATACACACACATACAGACAGACAGACAGACAGACAGACAGACAGATATGACTACTTGATCATTACTATTTGATCACTGCCTCTTGAGCGATGCCACTGATTAATTTTCCTCTTAAACGCGAGCTTAACGCATGTGGATTTTCAATCTTATTACACACCTTTTCGCATTTCTGATGACCATGGGCGCCTCTTGCAGTAGATGTTCAGAGGGTTTACAACCCAGGTCAACACACGCCTTCATTCCGTCATGGAATTGTTCGTTACGTGTTTTGCCCTTTTGGCTACAGTCAGCGATATTACACAATCTATAATGGAGATGTTAATAGAGATGATAAAAATTAAGCGATGCACGTTCTTGAAGCGTTTTACAATGAGGAAAGGCAATGTACAAAGACAAACTCACTCTCTGAATAACGTATCCATTTTTCTACTAACAAGGATTAGTGTATATCATTGGATGCATAAGAAGTCGCATCATCTTTTATTTTCTTTAGAGAGTTGTTTTAATAAAGGCTTAAGCATTTTCTTTATATCTTTGCATCAGAATGTCCAACAAAAATCAATTTCCTTATCGATCAAGGTTACGGCTGGTTGTACTCGGTTACATTATTACTAGTAACCTGAAATACATAAATTCATAGATAGGTACTTAGAGATTACAATTCTGAATATATATACGCATCGAAATTCCACGTGTGCTGCATACTTATACATGGTAACTACCGATGCACACACACACACACACACACACACACACACACACACACACACACACACGCACACACGCACACACACATACACACACACACACACACACACACACACACACACACACACACACATATATATATATATATGTACACACACAGCAGGCTTCTTTCAGATTTTGTCTTCCAAATCCACTGACAAGTTTTTGATTGGACCGAGGCTATAGTAGAAGGCACTTGCGCAATGGGATTGAACACGGGATTATGTTGTTGGGAAGCAAACTTAGCATGTAGCAACGCGTGTGCCTATATATATATATATATATATATATATATATATATATATATAGAGAGAGAGAGAGAGAGAGAGACCTATGGATATATATATATCCTTATCCATAAGCATACACGCATATACAATATATCTACACACACTCATCTGTCTCCCTTTTTCTCTTTCACTCTCTTTTATACCCCCCTCTCTCTCTCTCTTCCTCTGTTTCCCTCTCTACTCACACACGTGGCACACTTATTTGCATACACTGGCACTTACCTCCGAATAGTCACACGCCGTCTCGCGAAATTAACTCACTCCCTATATGCGAGCGCTCATATTCATTGGCACGCGAAAATTTGAAAGATTTTTTTCTTTTTTTTTTGCACTCTTTGATGAAACTTAATAGAAGTTCTATTAGCGTTTGCAATAAGTAAAAGCCCTTTATAGTCAGTGCAAGAGAATCGTGTTGTGCGCTAGCTATTTGAATACAATCAAAACAAGTACTCTTGTTGAGAACCAGATCAAAAGAAAACTCGTAACTTTTCTCGTTTCCTCTTCTCTTTCTTCCTCTCTATATTTGCTTCGGTCTTTATGTTTTACTTTGGCCGCCGGGTGTTTACTAGCTTCGTAGAGTAGAGTATCAGGATTAGATAGTTAACTAGACGAGGTAAGATTGGATAGTGAGAATTGAGACAACGTTACGGTGAGTGAAATTGATACAGAAAGGTGAAGAGTGAGGGGGAAAAAGTGAGAGACACACACAATGTAAGGGAGATAGAAATATAAAGAAACATAGACAATATGAAAGATAGAAACATAGACAAACAGATAAGTAAATAGATAGTTACTTTTATAAACATACGTATGCATAGATAGATAGATAGATAGATAGATAGATAGATAGATAGATAGATAGATAGATAGAAAAGAAGCCGATTAGCATGGGTGTATATGACTGGGATGAGCAACATACCTGTGTATATGGATATATACATACATATACGTACTTATATGTATGTATATATGTGTACGTTAGCATATTTATGTATGCGTGTGTACATATGTTTCTTTTGTATATATAGATATGTGTGTATTTACATAGACACATATATGAATATATATATATACATATATACATGAATATATGTGTATATGTATACACACACACACAAACACAAATACATACACAGAAAAAAGAGAAAGAGAGAGGTAAAGACCGACCGACAAATAGATAGACCGACAGACAAAAAAAAACCAAATAGATAAATAGATAGATAGATAGATAGATAGATAGATAGATAGATAGATAGATAGAAAAGCTGTCAAACAAATACCTCAAGTAAACGTTAAACAGAAAGAAAGAGAAAGCAAGGGAGAAGTGGGAATGGGAGAGACGCTTATTCGTGTCTGGTTACGAACTGTGCATTAATTAATTTCGCCTCACTTCATAATTGACAGCGTTAATGAACAACAGGATATTGTATTTTCTTGAGGTTGAAAATATTTTGTTGAGAGAAACTACCTTGATCTTCGGTGTGTGTAATATGGTATTACTAGCTGTAAGAATAAGACGGAAAATGAAAAGTAGAAAGAATTTCTTTTGTATAGTTTGAATGATATATATATATATATATATATATATATATATATATATATATATATACATACATATATATATATATATATATATATATATATATATATATATATGTATGTATATATATATATATATATATATATATATATATATATATATATATATATATATATATATATATGTGCGCGCGTATGTGGTGTTCGTGAGTGTGTAATAGAATAACGAATATTATCTGGCCAATCACAACTATACTGTTGGTTGTCGATCGCTTACAAGGAAATGCACCACCTGCTTGTGCATTATGGAAACGGGTGTAGGAAACTATCTGCATAACTTTGTCCCGCCTTCTTTTCTTCTCATTCCTGTTTGGATTCTACCAACGGTGACCAGCATTATCTAATACCAATAATTAGGACTTACCCTCAGAGTAGCACTTCACCTTTATTTCTATATTTTTGGGTTAACACAAACAACTTCGCCAGGAAAAAAAAAGGTTCAATGAATACCTTTCTCGCTCACGCCCTAAAGTCACAGAAAAACAAAAGAGATGACAAATTTACTATTATAATTATGTCGTTCTGTAGATGTCATAATTTCTACTCTCCCCACAAATCCGAGAAAAATATAAGCACTCGATGCCCACCTTCCATTTTCTTCTGATGAATGAGTTTTAACCCCCAAAATGTTGAAATATGATTTAAAGTACAAGCTCCCGCCTTGTCTTTATTGGTACACTAGTTTTTATTTTGCAGTATATTTATCCCCTTTTGAAGAATTTTAGTTTGAATCATGCCGCTCAATGTTTCCCTCAATGTTTCCCTCAAATTCTAATAGGTGTAAATATACGCGTGTGTATGTGTGAGCGTGTGTGGGTGTGTGCTCGCGTTTTCGCATGTCTGTGCATATAGATGGGTATTTGCACATCCAGCGACAGACAGACAGACACACAGCGACAGACACAATGAGGTAAATAGAGATAGGTAGGGAGCAGTATGGCAGAGTCAGAAGACATAAAATAGACTGCTCATAAGATATTAGATTCTAACAGCTTGCGCGCTTTTCATTAACAAATGTCATTATATGTTGTATAATGTAAATTATATGATCAAATTGTCGGGTAAAATCTTGAGATATGCGCGACTTATATTTTACTTTCGTATTGTGAATGTAATTGAGAATATTATAATCACTGGATCTAATGTATAATAATGTCATAGGTACGAAGACATGCCAGTAGTTAAGCTGTTACGGCTTCGATACTGAACATTTCAGTACATAGATATTGAATCAGTATTTATTATGAGCCAAACACCATCACAGATAGGGCGATTCGCTGTACCTAGCAACATATGTAATACTTTCCATGAGTTCTATTTACTACTGTACAATGAATAATAATAGGGACAAAATCCAAAATTAAAGGTAAAAACTCAATTAAAATTAATTTATAAAAAATCAAAATTAAATTGAGCTTTATAGATTAAAATATATATAAACATATATAGTTTTAGGGAAAAGAACCAAATTTCAAGAAGTCAAGATAATATTATCTTTATCTTATGATATTTACTTTCTTTTATATTATACTCATTTATTGTGCTTTTAATTGTAATTTTTTCTATATGTGATAGTGGATTTTCATCGATGAGTTCTTGAAACTTGGTTCTTTTCGCTAAAACTATATATATATATATATATATATATATATATATATATAAATATACATAATATGAACATTGAAGTAGATATGTAAATATTTGGGAATTTTGTGTTTAAATGGTGGAAAAAATTGTTTGAGATATAGAATAGGAGAGGAGTAAGGAGTTATGCGATGAGCCTGCATTTTTCGAGAAACTAAAATTAAAACATCAGTCTCGGTTAGGTAAAGATAACAAGTGTTTGAAATTAGCAAGGTGCTGGATTTACGGCTAAGATAGTGTGACAAATATTGTCATCGAATGTAATGTACATGTGAAATTTCCCCGGGTAGGTGAAGAAGAAGTGATAAATCATTGAATTGTGAATGTGTTATGTGAATGTGTTAGGTGAATGTGTTAGCAGATATCATTGTGGGGAGGAGTGTGCCTGCTTAGTGAAGTTGAATGCATACATACAGATACGCGCAAACATATTTCCCACAAGCACACCTGTGTGTGTATGCATACACACACATCTTCATGCATGCACGCATACATACTTACATACATACATGCATACATACCTTCATGTATACATACATACATACATACATACGTACGTACATACATATGCATGAGAAGACATAAAACAAAACATACAAATCTGCACGTATACATATTGGTACATACATACATGCATACATGCATACATGCATACATACATACATACATACATACATACATACATGCATACAAACACACATACATCCACCCATCCATCCATCCATCCATCCATCCATCCATACATACATACATGCATATATTCTAATGAACCTGTGTCACATTGTCGTTGCTCTGAATCATATTTTAAATATAAACTGTAAAACCATTATTTCGCCTAAACTGATCCTATTTTACTTGATAATGACTCGAAAAGATTCAAGGAAGGAAAAGTCTTTGTAACCTTCAGATGATACCCAGAGAATTCTCTCCTTCGAAACGAAGCAAATCACTAACACAGGTGCTTTGTCTGACATCATGTTTCCACCAAAAACACCATAATCGTGTGGGCAATAGAGACACAAAATGTGATTTTAACATAATTTAAATTACTTTATGGTATGTGCTGGGCATATACATACCGTTAACATATCTAAGCTTAAGTTAATATGTGTATATCAGTGTGTATACATCTTTATAGATTTGCTATGAATATAAACTTCTTGAAAGCAAATAAAATATCTTTCTCTTTTCTCTTGCCCTCTTAATCATTTCAGTGTCTTAATTTAGCATATTTATCTTCATTGTACATGTCCATTAATTGTTTTGTTTCCACTTTATATTTCAATGCTTTTGCAGTCACAATCCATCACTTGTATAATTGCATTTGTAACTTGTCTACTATGTGTCTCATAATCTTTCACACACACACACACACACACACACACACACACACACACACACACACACACGCACACACGCACGCACACACATATAAGTATGCATGTATGCATACTTACATGTGTGTATGTATGTAACATTTATAACGCCAATCCATCCTCTCTCTATGTAGTGGTTTAGTATCCTTGAAAGAATAGGGCTTATCTAAGTATATTCTAATGCGTACAGCATACCAAACAGCCATACAAACAAGTTCACTTCTGTCGTTTTTTGTTTCTGTTTTTTTCAAAATTCTGCTGGCCAATCGCTTTCAGGTTACCACCATGCACCCCTGTTTCAGGTTTGCTTCCGGTAACTTGAAATCGCATTGAAATTACCTGAGGTAGTATGAAATCGGTTTTGAAATATCCCTTTGCTGTAATTTCATTCTGTCCATCTATGATTACAGGTTACCTACCTTAGATCTTTCCCTCAATGTTCGTCGCCTGGATGGCACATAAAAGAACTACTATCATTGCCATCTTCAAGGCGAGCTAGCAAAATCGTGAGCACACCGGAAAAATTGCTTAGCGACATTTCGTTCTGAGATGAAATTACACCAATCGACTTTGCTTTTCAACCTTTTCGTGTTGGTAAAAAATCAAAAAGTGTTAGTAAATTGTTGGGGCCGATGTAGTCCTCAAAAACTTCTGACCCTGTACCAAATGTTGACGCCCTTATTGTTTTTATAACTACTTTTCCAACAGCTTATGATTATAATAACTACCAATAAGAATAATGTGTATATATATATATATATATATATATATATATATACCATCAGATATAACTTGTATTTCTGTAAACCGAGATAATGGGCCATTCCATTAATTTATATGCAAGAGTGTTTTTAATGTGTGTGAATGTTAGTTTCATGTGTGCGTATGTTAGGCACACTTGTCTGAAAGTATTTGAGCGTACGCTTAGTTGATTAAAGTTGAAACAGTCGTATTTATATATACTAGCGGGACCCGAGAATATTTCACAAAATTAATGGATAAACCTATTGGGTTATTTCTGTAAACTTTATCCAAAAAGCCTGAAAGCGTAGCCTGTAATGTGTTTGTATGGAAAGATACTGGCTCATCTGCTACTCGCTGAAAAGTAAAAGAAATTCGAATACGACGGTTATTTAATGTACTTAATATATAGACTTTACATACTCTATGTACAGTATTATAAACTTAATACTCAGAACTCATAAAATAAATATCCACTCTTATTTTTCCAAAAACCAGAAAGACCAAAGAACATCGCCAGACAAATGATAGTCATTTGTTAAATTGCATGTATCTGCCACGTAAATAAGCGGGAATAGTTCACGGAATTGCACTTATGCGCATGCGTTAAGTGATAAGTGATATAAAAAAAATAGTTCGATTATTTTTTTTAAATAAGATTTTCACTGTCCATTCACCACCGCCTCCAACACCACCATCTCCACTACCACTACCACACCACCACCATCTCTGTTTGTCTCTCTCCCCCTACTCTCCCCGTCCTCTCCCCGTCCTCTCCCCTTTCCTATCTCTCTCTCTCTGCCTTTCTTTAGCCTCACCATCAGAACATCATCCCTCAGCTAAACTTATATTCCTAACTTTTTCTCCTCTATATCACTACCTTCAACAAACTTATTTAACCACGTAATAAACATTAGGTCCCCTTACCTCTCTTTTTTTTCTCCGTCTTTTTCTCTCTGCTTTCCCTTTCTCTCTCTTGTTCTTTCTTTTCCTTTAAGTAACCACGTGATAGCGTTACAATTACGTTCCCACTAACTCACGTCATGGACGCCTCTCTCTCCCTCTTCTTCTCTTTCCGTCTTTTTCTCTCTCCTTCCCCCCCTTTTTTCTCTTGCTTTTCGTCTTTCCCGTCAACTAATTACGTGAAAGCGTTACGGGCGTGCTAAGTAACGAGGTGAGAAGCAAAATTATTATAAGATAAATATATTTTTGTACAATAAATATATTTCATTTCCATTTAGATAGTTTGAATATAACTTGTTTTGCGTACATACCTAGTTCACATTTAATGTGTATTTGTATCAATATATTTTGTTTTGTACAATATATATTTCAGTAGCATATAAGAGTAATCATATTTTATCTTTAATAAATTCGAACTGAAACGTCAGTTTCAAATTATCAGAAAGCAAAACAAGCTAAAACTTCCAAATGCAACAAAATATATATTTACACACTTCAAAAGCAAACGGTATATTTTTCTAGAAAATGCTTTAATCAAAATCAATTAAAATTTTTTTTTAAGGATAGAGGCTCAGAATTTCGATGTTCAAATTATTTCTTTTTTAAATGCATCATAAATATGATAGTGGATGATATACTGGAAGAAATCATATTGAAAAATCTTGCTTTTGATTCTAACACATGATAGCTTATTTCAGCTCCGTCAACATATACAATCGTACACTTACGGATTAATAACTTATATAAGCTGACACCTACAAATATACAGAAATGGAATTTTGTTGTTTTTTTTTCCTTTTTGCTCATCATGTGAACTACAATAGCACGAACAGTGGAGGTGGAAAGAAAGAGATAAATCTGTACGACCTTAATAAAAGCTATCTCGCGGTGTAAGATTTTTAAAAAGTCGTTATCTCGTAGTGAATAAAAATTAATCGTTGCGTTGAAAAGTAATTTGAAAACGATATTTTGATTAAAATAAAACATATTCAAATTGGAATTTTTAATAATTTTCAAGACAATTTAGACAATAGTAATTGCTTTCTTTAAGTAAATGTTACATTATTCCAACTCATTAATAAACACCTTTTTCCATTATTGTATAGGTGCTACATTTTCGTTCATTTAGACTTTGCAATTCATACATCGTAGAGTGCCCTACACGGAACCATGCATGTGAGAGATTTCTTGTCACTGAGCCTATTTTTTTCTTTTTTCATTTTCAATTGCTTGCTTTTTTTAAATATATATTTCTCATTGAGGTAAGAGTGCTTTTGAAATACAGTGGTGTTTCGATATGGTTGTGTCACTTCAGTCAAAGCAATCCACGGATTGTTAAACTAAACTAGTATTGCGATATCTTGTTTATAGAATTTAGCAAATAGACCATTTACCATTGTGTGTTAAAGTCTGCCAAACCGACAAAATATTATCATGTGCACGTATCAGCAAACAAATAATTGCGTTTACTTTTTCTAGTTTCATACTTTGATGCTTACTTTGAAATAAACTAATCCTTAACTAAGGTTATGTAATATAACATTTTCAACTCTATATTTCACAATGTGAAATAATATTTTTTTAGTTTTTTTTCCGCCATTGCTTACTCGTGTTTCTTTATCAACTGTCGAATTAAAGATGAAAATGATAACTTAATCAATTTTTGTGAGATCGAAATATAATGTAGGACAGAGGAAGATACTAGCAATATTAATCAAAAATTCGAATCATAGAATTGTTTAGTAACGTACAGCTCAGCATTCTTAAATAAATTTGGAAGATAGGAGCTTTGAGAAGGAAAAGTTTCGCAGGCGGCCGTCTGCAATTGATGTCGATCAAGTGAGATTCATGAAGGAAGCAGACAAGAATAAAACAATGGGAGAAATCACAGATACGTTGCCCTTACGGTGATAATTCAACTTGTCCTTCAGGTCGTAAACTAAAACGTCTCTGCAAACGGGTGATGCATGAATTGAAAGATTAAATAATATCGCCTTTATAAAGTGTGTCTGCGTTTCTGCGCTAGAATAAAATCAATTCATTTCTTGAGTACATTGTGACCTGTGATAAAAACGAAATTCTGTATATGAACTGATTGTGCATTGCATAGTGGGTAGATCGAAGTGAAGTAACAAAACATGTTACCAGGCCGATGGTGTATCAACAGATTAATATCGTCATGCATTTCTGGTGCGCAAGTGAAACCATCCACAACAACAACATGAGTGCTGTCAAAAGAATCACAACAGAAAATAATTGTAAGAAAATCAACAAAATGCATAACGAACTGCAATGTTTAC
>NC_142932.1:82156415-82163915 GCF_046866305.1 Octopus bimaculoides
CGATTCCATATCCCCAATAATCCACGCTCTTTGTTCTTGTGGCCTTCAATATATTGGCCTCTTCCTTCATGTTGTACTTTATTGCTGTCATGCGCCATGCTTCATCTAGTTCTGGGGGTAGTTTGCCTATTCGTCCTCTGGCCACACGTTTGCCACAGTACGACGGCAACAGCACCCATTCCTCCTATCGTATAGCTTCCGTAGAGTTCTTAATTGCTTCTATTTCTGTTGCAAATCGTACCTCCACAGTGGCATATTTTTTTCCTCTAGTAACACAAGTTGTTTGCTCTCTGATACCTTTCAGGCACTCCTCGATCTCCTCAACTGTCGCGAGCTCTATCCTTCTAGTTGCCACCTCCATGGTTTTAAAAACCACAGTTCTCTTTCTTACACCTTCTGTCAGTTCCACAGGCGGTGTCAACGTCAACGTGTTTCCGACCCTCGCCAGCAACTTCTCACATTCCTTCATCTTCTTCGGATCAACCTTAATTTCGATTATTTCCAGCTTCCTTCCTCTGTTCCTTTTCCAGTCGCGGCCGCATAACTTTGGCCACCTACCGGTGCTTTCTCCATTTTCCACAACGGGAAGACACAAAAAAAACACGAACAATATCAACAATTAACACCAATGATTGACACTCAATTTTACAACAAAAAATTCTCAACTTTGCAACTCACATAAAAACTCTACGTCATCGACAACTCAAATTCCAAAAAGACTCTACTACTACTGACCTCATACAACGACTGACTAAGAGGTGCTGTCATACACTTTGTCACGTGGGAAGGGGTGTACCATTTTCTCAACACCTCCCCTTTTAGTTCTTTTTGCTTTGGGAATCAAGTAATTTCATTTTTATTCAACCGTCCTCCCTTTTTAGCGTTTTTTTTTACCAACTATATATATATTTCTCTTTTTGGCGTCTGTTTGTAAGAACTCTGTGTTCTTCGTCTTTCTTCCACTTGTACGCGTGGATTCAACCAACTGTAACGGTGTTGGTACCTGGAATGTGTCATACATCCATTCCACAGGTTCTTCTAATCTGTCTGGTTCATTTTCTATGAATCTCTTCAATTGGTTTCTGTGTCTTTTTTCAATACCTTTTCTGCTTTTAATTCCAGACACCATTTGTTTATGTACTTTGTAATTTTGCCTTCTTCCCAGTATTGTTTTCCGTTTTTATACGACCTCATGAAGTCACCAATTTTTGAAAATATTGGATTGTCTTTCCTAATAAAATTGTGTTCGACTAAACAGTCATTTAATCCAGTTGAAATCCAGCACGTTCCATTTGGGCCTACAAACAGGTATTGCCTTTTCTTTTGCTGCGATTCTCGCTTTTGTCTTAGTGCAACATCTTAATCCTCCCTATAAATTTGGAAACAATCTTTAAATTTTTGTCTCAGTTGTTCGACTGCAGTCGAACATTTGACCGTGCCGACATTTTCACAAAGAAAATTAATGGGACTATCTCACATTTTAAATAACTCCATGTATTCTGTTCCAAATAGGTTTAGTGGTTTTTTTCAACACAAAAATGATTGGCCTCGAAAAGTTACATTGCAGATACATTCGGCGATGAAATATAATTTCTTTTTATGTAACACCATATACTACTTTATTTGATTTAAATAATTTCGGCTTACCTATTTTTCACCAGGTTTCTTCAATTAAAAATATTGATGTCGCTACCCGTGTCTTATTGCATTTTGACACTTGTGGCTTCGATTCTCACCTTGATGAATTTTCTGTTCATTGTACAAACTTTTTTCCTCTGGTGACAAACAATTTATCTTTTCTCATTTGTCCAAGCTTTCGTCATCTTAGTTCTGCAGTGCGATTTAATGTGTCCTGTGTTCCCACAACGAAAACACTTTGCTTTTTGGAACGGATATTCTTTTCTCAGGGGCCTACTACCACATGCCGTACATAGGTTTATCTCCTGTAGTGTATCCTGTTTTTTTGTGAAAGACTTTATTCATGTTCCGACCCTTCTGCACTGGTTTTATCTGTAAACAATCTCTGCGTTGGATTTCTTCTGGGCCGTGCTTTACTTTTAATACATCGCATTATTCTGACAGTTTCTGGAGAGTTATATGCTGGTTCATCTCCAGCTTTGCGAGAATTTTCGTTCTGAATTCTACGTCCGTTTTAGCAGTAAGTCCCTGAACAAAAATCAGGCACTTGAACGAGCTTGAAGTTAGTTTATCCAGTTTAAATCTCTCGCACTCTCTGTTCACTCTACCCGCATATGTGGTAAAGTCCTTCGTCAACGCGTTTCTCCGTTTTCAAACACTTCCAACGTGTGTTGAATAACGATGTTTCTTCACTGAACATCTTACACAAAATTTCAATTGAGTCTGTGAAATTTATGTCAGAAACTTTTTGGGAGCAATATAAAGTTGCAGTATTTCTCATGCTCTGTCGTCGCCAGTTTCCTCAAAATTAGACGCGTTCTCATTTCGTCCGTCCAGTTTTGGCATTCTTTTTCGAAAATTTGTTCCAAATGTTCGGTAATATGCCTCGAAGGTGACTCCTTCTTCTGGTTCATATTTAAATTCATTTACTGAATTTTCTACATGGTCTGGCGAAAACGTAGTTTTCGGTTTTCTTACCAACTTCATTAGTTGTAGCATTTGTTATTGTTCTTGTTGTTCTTTGAGTTATTGCTGTTGCTGTTTTTGCAACTCAACTGGACCCTCGAACAGTTTTCCATAATTTTACCGGTTTTTTATGTGACTGTTTGACTTTATCATACCATTCTGTTACGGGGAAAGAAGAGTACGATTTTCACTACAACACCCCCCCCCCCCACACACACACACACATACATACACACTTACATACATACACACTTACATACACACACACACATACATACGTACATACGTACATACATACATACATACATACATACGGATTCATATACGAGTGCATTATGTATGAGCTTGCGTATATAAACAGGCAGTAACGTCTTTAAATTATGCTTGCCTCGTTGTATCACACTCAGAAAAACATCAAGACTGCTACAAAAACGAGTTATGTAATTTCTCAAAGTGGACGTTTGGAATTACCTTATACAGTTTCTGATGAGTGCTTTTGATTAAATTTCACCTTGTTAATACAGTAACGTCTTCATATTTTATTTAGTGAAATGCATTTGTTCAGAAAGCAGAACACAATCTTTGGGAGGCCTGGAATTTATACTATATGTCCTAAAAATGCAGATGTGATATCTGGGGAGTTTCTGCTAAAAAACATAACGGTAGCTACAAAATTAAGAGCTCTAAGAATATTAAATAGTTTGCCAAGACTAAACGAAACGTCGTGCTCTACTATATCGTATGGTTTATTTCTAATGTGTTGTTCACACATGCGCATATATTCTTCATCTCCTACAACAGCATATATACCTTAAAATGCAAAAAACACTCTACTACAAACACATGTGTATGTGTAAAACCTTCACACATGCATATGTAACATGCTTCGTGTATGTGCGCGCATGCACGTTCTTGTGCATGCGTGTGTGTGTATGTGTGTGTGTATTCTAAACATCAATAAAAGAAATATTATACATAATTGTCACCAGAAAAAAAGAATGGAAAACTAATTTCCACACTCCAGTGCTTCAGACATGAAAGGAATTCAAAACACTAAAACAGCTTAGTGACATAAACATACATACAAACATGCATATGCTAACGAACACAAACATGCCATAACTTAAAAATACAAATGTGCAAACATACCCAAGTTCGCACATATAAAGCATTAGTAGGCTATAAAATTTAGATTTACCCCCCTTTATCTCTAAGCTTGCTAAGTCACGAGATGAATGATGAAGACTCAGAGTTGTGCCGTGTAAAGAAATTATTGAAATATATACTAAGACCAGCTATGGCTTCTCGTTTTGATATGGTTTGCAGTTGAATGCAGAAGAAAGCATTTAATATATGGTGAAAACTTTATACCTTAGTTAAACTAACCACATTTTTCATTCACAACCACTCACAAGACCTCATTTGATGATATCTATTGAAATTCGAGTCGGCAGAAGAGATTCTGGCCACATGTGTGTGTGTGTACTATGCGTGCGCGTATGCGAGTGTGCGTGTGTGTAAATGTGAATGCATGTGCGTGCGCGTGCGTGTGTACGAAAACAAAACTTTTTAAGCGAACAACGAGAGAAACAAATGGAAAACAAGACAAGTAAAATAAAGAACGACTCTTCATCAGTTGTCGGCTTTTTATCTACCCCACACTTTGAGCAATTCACGACAATATGTACCTTCGAGAAAACAGCTCCTCCCGCAAACCAAAATAAAATTTGGGATTTTCGGAGAGTCAAAGTTGGTGACAAAAACAGGACAGTGAAAACAAACAGTGAGGGCTGCTAAGCCAGACGAAGTAAGCTGGCGACAGCTGGCGGAACATTCTTTGACAGGAGAAAAGATAGTAGAGGAGACAGACAAGAATGCGTCTGGCACGTGCGATAGACCGAAGGAAAAGAAAGATGGACGATTGTCACGTGTGAGCAACGAGAGAGTGAAGGAGGAAGAAAGAAAGAAAGAGAGAGAGAGAGAGAGAGAGAGAGAGTTGAGGAAGAAAGAAAACAGTAAAGGGGAGAAAAAAGAACGCGTAAACAAATTTGTCTCCCTATTTCATGTTGTTTTCGGAGTTCTTGTTGTTTACGTTTTGTGGCGTCCTGTACCCATATATGCATATATATATATATATATATATATATATTTATATAAATAAGGATAAGATCGATATTTAAAATATTGATTTTATCAAGTGGCCAGCATGGGAATAAAAACCATCAAAGGTAACAATTATTTTAAATTATAATATAGGGTATCTAAGAGATACCACCACGCTGAAAATAGCAGTCAAATCTTGACTCTAAACCACAATAAATGTTCATATAGCACAAAATGTTCATATAGCACAAAGAGCTATATATATGTATGTATACATGTATAGGTCAGTATGAACATATATGTCTGTATATATGTCTATATATAATATATATGTTTTATTCATACTCTGTGTGTGTGTGTGTGTGTGTGTGTTTTGCAGAGTGCTAAAGTATCTGCCAGATCACGGTTTGTCTATCACACAACCACGCAAACACACACACACACACACATATTTATATACATACATATATATATATATATATATATATATATATATATATATATATATATGTATATACATACAAATATATATACATATATATATGTATATATATATATATATATATATATATATATATATATATATATATATATATAAATATAGAGTATATATATATATATGTAATGTATATATATATTTATAAACATATAGTATATATATATACTATATGTTATATATATATATAGCATATATATATATTTATATAAATATATATATATATATTTATAGTTTCAGCTTAGAGCTGCGGCCATGCTGATGCACCGCCGTGTTGCTACACTGTTATTACAGGGAGCCTCTTACAATTTGTGGCACTTGGTGAAGAATGGAGTTTGATTTAGCAACCCTCGTTTGCACCTCCTGCCGCGAGGTGCAAATCTGGGACTCTTGACAGGAAGAGGTCCAGCTTTGATTTAAAAACCCCTACATCTACTTTGTGCAGGTTCCTCAGGCTCTTTGGGAGAATATTAAAAAGCTGTGGGCCCCTGAAACCCAAACTGTTGCAGTAACTGGTCCTGAAGTGCGATGGCATTGCTGGGATCTTTGGCACTATGCAGTGTCGTCCCGTTCTAGCATTGGTGTAGCTTTCAATGCCAAAATTTGGCACAGTTCCTTCCAGGATCTTCCAGATGTATATTTCTGCATACCTCTCCCGCCTTCTCTCCAGGGAGTAGAGTCTTTGCTGTTTCAGCCTTTCCCAGCAGCTGAGCAGTTGCAAAGAGACAAGCTTCTTTGTGAATCTCCTCTGGATTGCTTCAAGGTCTGCTGTTAATTTCACACTGCTGGGTGACCACAGCTGTGAGCAGTAATCCAGGAGGCTGAGGACGAATGTCCTCCAGAAGATCATCATGGTTTCCTTATCTCTGGTTCTGAATGTTCTCAGGATCCATCCAGCCAATCGTCTGCACTTTGTTGCCATTCTGGTAATGTGCACTTGAAAAGAGGCATCATCACTCATGTCGATACCCAGGTCTCTCACTGATTTAGGCTCTGAGATTGAAATTCCCTGCGGACCAGTGTACTCTGTAAGTTTCATATTCAGTTTTGGGCGTTGGTAGCGCAGGGCTTAGAATTTTTCAGCATTAAACTGCATATTATTATCCTCAGCCCATCTGTAAACTGAGTCCAACTCCCGCTGCAGGTGTGCAACATCACTGGAGTTCTGTATTTTCTGCGAGACTTTCGTATCGTCTGCAGCTTGCAAGTGTGGCTATCCGGGCACTTGAAGGCATATCTGAGAGAGCAGCTATAAAAAGCAATGGTCCCAAGACAGTGCCCTGTGGAACACCGCTCATTATTTGTGTTTTCATAGAGGTGGCTCCATTAGCCACTACTGCCTGACTTCTATCTTTCAGAAAGTCATGTAAACACTCTCCAAGTTTTCCAGCTATGCCAAGATCACGCAGTTTGTGGCATATCACACCATGATCCACTTTGTCAATAGCTTTTGCAAAATCAAGGTATATTACGTCCACATTTGAGTTGTTGAGTAACTGCTTCAACACCCAGTCATAATGTTGTAAGAGCTGGGTCAGGCAGCTCCTACCTGGTCGAAAGCCATGTTAGGTATCACTCAGCAATTTATTTTCTTCAAGGAATGCGATTAGTTTTCCTCTGACTATCCTTTCCATGACTTTGCTGATGTGTGAAGACAGAGAGATAGGCCTATAGTTTTTCGCATCTGCTCTGCTTCCCCCTTTATGGATTTGGCATATTATTCCCTCCTTCAGCTTGCTTGGCAGTCTGCCGTTTGCGAGAAAGCTCAAGAAGAGGATCTGGAGGGGTTTTGCCAGGGCATGTTTACACGATTTAAGGAGGATTGCTGGGAAACCAGGAGGATTGCTGGGAAACCAGGAGGATATGTATATATATATATATGTACATATACTCGAAGCGGTGTTACAAAGTTTCTGGTTTTAAGAGTATCGCAAAAGGCCTGTTGGAGACCCAACATTCTGAGTACTTTTACAGGGCTTATAAAAACTGAAAGGCCGCTGCAATAAGTGTGTAAATCCGAGAGAGGAATGAATAAAATCATAATTAACTGATCCTACTGTATTTTCTTCTACTGAAAGCCAGGAACCTTCCAGCATCCCCTTCCCATATAATATGTATACATATATATATATATATATATATATATATATATATATATATATATATGTGTGTGTGTGTGTGTGTGTGTATGTATATGTATATATATATATATATATATATACTCTCACACATACACACATAGATATAAAGATAGATTAGTAACTTTGATACATACACAAATATATGTGTACTTATAC
>NC_142932.1:82168915-82201415 GCF_046866305.1 Octopus bimaculoides
GTCCTGTTTGCCAAGGGAAGTTATACCTCCCATCATGATCTGTAGCACGAACGGACCCGGGTTTCACCTTTTCGATATCAGTGAAGAATTTCACTGGAAAAGTAGATATAAGATTGCCAGGATTTTGTCTCTCTAATCAAAGATCAGTGGCTATCGAACGCCGACGAAGGGAAATAACCCTGAAACCCGGGTCCGTTCGTGCTACAGATCATGATGGGAGGGATAACTTCCCTTGGCAAACAGGACACAGTAGTGTGTCGATAAGCCAGCTGGAGGAGATGTCCTCCTGGGGCTAAAAGCAACAGTAACATCCACCCCTAGGGGTCAGCCACACTTAAGTGGCAATATACTACACTTTATATATATATATATATATATATATATATATATATATATATATATATATATATATATATATATATATATATATATATATATATATTTACATACCTACTTACATACATACATACGTATATATATATACATAGATATGTAGGTATATAAGTATGTAAGTATGCATGTATATATGAATGTACGTGTATATGTGTGTGTGTATGTGTATGTGTTTGCGTGCGTGTGTAATCTTGTGCATGTATGAAAGAGAGAGGCCAAGAAAAAAAGATAGGTGAGGGTTAGAAGTGGGGTAAGTATAGCAAAAGCGGGATTAGGACGGTTTAACAAAATATAAAAGGAATATCAGATTAAAGATGGACTTGAACATAATACTGTCAGACACAAATATAAATTGGTAGGGAATGTGGTGAATATATATGTGCATAGATAGTTAATACGCATATTATGGAAATAACGTCAATCTCTTTCAAATCATAATTTGTCATGCTAAATAGAAGAACATTGTAGCTACAGTGATGAAGGTTCATCATCAGTTAGTGAGAGTACTATCAGATTTAGCTTCATCAAATGTACAACAAACACCAATTTTAAGAGAAATATGATCTCTTATATATTTTTTATTATAATGTGCATGTGAAGCTTGTTGTTATCGTATATAAAACCATGAAACCTATTTACAATATGAGGTTATTTATGTTTTTTTTTGCATGTATCGTGTGATTCGGTAAGTATGTGCACACGCAGAATAGCACAGATATGTTACTTATACTTATACATATATATATATATATATATATATATATATATATATATATATATATATATATATATATATATATACATATATATATATATATATATATATATATATATATATATATATATATATACATATATATATATATATATATATATATATATATATATATATATATATATATATATATATATATATATATACATATATACATATATATATATATATATATATACATATACATATATATATATATATATATATATACATATATATATATATATATATATATATATATATATATATATATATATATATATATATATATATATATATATATATACACACACAGAGAAAGAAAGAAACATTCAGAGAGAGAGAGAGAGAGAGAGAGATAAGTGCAAATTGTATAAATAAGGACAATTGTAGGAAATCTTGGAAACTGTTGAATTAATGTTTATTCCATCAGCAAGTACATTTCAACCAAAATGTCGGCTACTGGTGATATCAATCTGCAAGTCTAATCTTCAGCCGTGCGTATAAGTTGAAATATAACTCCATTACCTGGCTCTGTTTATTTCCTGCGTACAGTTCTCCATCAGACACTTTGAAGACACTTTGAAGTATACTGAATGACAAGCACTTTGACAAACATGATTAATTGGTGTTCTAATTGCCTTTGTTAAATATGATGCAGAAAGTAGTTTGAAGCAAACTTGTAGGTGAAATTATTTTATAATGTATTTGGTAATGTAGTAGACGTTATATATTTAGGAATGACATAAACGATAAAGTAACGTTCGACACTTATTACACTATTATTCAATTGCTTCTATGTACATATTAGGATCAAATCCAACTGTAAGAAGCTTTAATTTTTAAAAAATTTTCTCCAGTATCATGAACTTGTTTACCGGTACTACAGTCGTGTGGGCTATATGAATTGACATCACTAAAATCAAAACTGTATATTCAGGATATGATGCAGTGGTTATTTCCGAAAACTATAAGCCGGACTAGATGTTTGGTAGTATAACTTTCTCCTAATTTTCATGCTTCAGGATATGCATTCAACTACGCTATTGTGTATTGTGTGGAGAAAAAAATGTTAATGCGGCCATTGTGTAGTCATACACAGGCAATCGCATCCGTAATACGGTTGCATTAGAAGCATGGCAACTTTTTCCTATATTTAAGAATATAAAATCGCTTCTTATACGCTGGCGTATACGGCATGAGTGATGTGTTGAAAATAGGAAATAAATCTTCCTCAGTCCACATCCTACTCTAGTTAATATGGGCTGTCTTATTAGAAAAGTGAATCAAGTGATGTACGGAAGGATGAAACGGAGATGGCTACCGAAATAATTTTGATCATCCATCTATTTTTTCAGCGTCTAAGCATCAAGAAAAACAACTAGTTACCATTACCTGTTACGACATACAATATACAATGTTATATTCTGCGACAATTATACTTATTCACAAGCACGAAGAATCAGCATAACTGTAAGAGCACTGAAGTTGATATACTACAGTATATAAGTATATAATCACCTTCGTTTTTGGATTCTACGGCGATAATTTTTGTTAGAAGAAATGAGTTTCTTCAAAGTGTTACCGAAATCTAATTTCTATAATGTATTTCATAATCTACTCGACCATATCGTCGGCTAAATCAGCACCAAAAAGTGAGATGTCGTCATCGTGTCAGATGTCTTGTACTCAAATCAAGCTTGTGTCCATGATATGTATACACGCACGAACGCACTCGCGCACGCACACACACACACACACACACACACACACACACACACACACACACACACACACACACACACACACACACACACACACACACACACACTCTTCTTGAGATTTTACAACTGACTATTTTGCTTGTTGCGAATCAGTGTCCGATGGTCGCTTTGTTTACAAAGTATTGCTGGCAGGATCAGACACTGGCTATCGCTTCTGGCGACCAGGTACTCGCGACTGGAGATAAGCCAACCAGCTCGAAACTGAGTCAGTATCGCGATCCTGTTGTCTACTAGAGAATGACAGGGATTCGCTCCCCTTCCTAGCAATGTATATTGTATATACAGGGTGGAGCACCACACAGATAAACGACTGGGGGGAGATCAGTCTGCAGTTGAACTAGTAGTGACATGGAACAGCCACATTCATTTGGTGGTTAACTTTACTTGTTATTTATATATGCTATAACGGAAGTTGTTTTTTTAATATTTACACTTAAAAATCTCGTTGACTAAACAACCAAACTCTAAAGAATGTCAGATTATGCAGTAAGTGATGAAACTAGAATAGATTGACGTATAATGAATTGTTTCTATTGCACACACACACACACACACACACGCACACACACACACACACACACACACACACACACACACACACACACACACATTGCGTATTACTCTGCTGATGTTGAATGTACGAAATGCTTAGCAGTATTTCGTCCGTCTTTACGTTCTGAGTTCAAATTCCGCAGAGCTCGACTTTGCCTTTCATCCTTTCGTGGTCGATAAATTAAGTACCAGCTGCGTACTGGAGTCGATCTAATCGACTGGCCCCCTCCCCCAAAATTTCTGGCCTTGTGCCTAGAGTAGAAAAGAAAAGAATATGCCTGTTTTATGTATATATACATTTGTGTGTTAATCCGGTTGTATTGTGCGCATATATACATTTGTGTATTGATGCACTTGTACATTTGTGTTAATGCACTTGTTTTGTGTATAATGTGCTTGTGTTGTGTATATATACATTTGTTTGTTCATATGCTTGTGTTAAGTATATATACCATAGTTTGTTCATGCTCTTGTGTTGAGTTTATATACATACGTGCATTGAGATGCTTGTGTTGTGTGTATATACATTTGTGCATTAATGTACTTGTGTGAAGTTTATGTTGATATATTATCCCAGTGTGTGTAGAAATATTCATATTACATTTTGCATGAGCGCATCGTTGTATGTATAGCTCTAGCAGTCTATAAGTATGCTGCGTCAAGGAGAATCGGTGCATATGGATATATAAACGTCTAGTGAATGTAGTTATATTAAATGACTGATCCGGTGCTTCCATTTAATTTTTGTGTCCTTTTAGCAGATTTTATTATTAGCGTAGTTAACGTTGCTGGGAAAATAATTTTGTCTGTATGAATGAGTGCTATTTGTGAGAAATTGAATATAGAAAATGAGAAAATGTCCCAGAGAAACGAGCGAGGGAGGAGAGACAATAAGGGTGTGAAAGAGAGGTGAGAGAGAGTGAGAGAGAGAAAGAGAGAAGGAATAAACTTCCTCGCATAAACACGAGGACAGAGAGCATGTGGTAGACAGGGTGTGCACAGTAAATTGCTCACAATTGCTGACTTTTGCTCCTTGTGTAGTTTTCGTTTTAAATATCAAGCCAAGTCGGAAGTAATTTATTTTAATTAAGGGATAGTTTACTAACTAAACAGAGAAAATAAAAGCCACAGGTTGTAAATACCAGATAAATGTATGTAAAAAGACTGAAACAAAAATAAGATTAATGGAAAATAAAAGGAACGAAAACCACATAATTTCCAGGAAACATTTTGCTTGTTGGAATTATAACCTACAAATACATTCAAATCTCTTAGCATTTTCGTTACACTATATAGAATCTGTCGGAATAGGAAAACTGCAGATTAAACCGTGACTTACGATTCAATCGAAAGAAGTAGGGTTTAGTAGTCTGACGTGCCAGAAATAACTGCTATATCTTCTAATATCATACGTTACTGCCTTTAAAAGAAGAAAAGGTCACATTAAATCAATAATGTTCTACCTTTATTGTTTATTAATCCCTTTCATTGAATGGCATTTTGCAAATTATTTCTTCCAACGTTTTGCAAAAAAACAAAAAAACAAAAAAAAACGTCATTTTAATCAACCAAAAAGTAAATCTGTGCATTCGTTTTTATCTACAACGGAAGTAGAAAGTAACTAGGCAATAGAAATTGCTTATAAAATTTTTAATATCGCTGAAGTCATGACGAAAGCAGTTTTCAATCAGATTACACTAATGGGGATTTTTTTTTATTTTCTTATTGTCTTATTTCTTACTTCTTGTTTACCAGATGGCCGGTCGCTTGACTTTTCAGGTGCGAGCTAAGATAGTAGTAGGTTATGAAATGTGGAATTCCATTGTTTTGGTCTAGAGATGGTGGCGTGCATGGAAAGGTAAGCAAGCAAAAATACATCCAGAGACAATAAAAAGTTGTCATGCAAAGCTGATGACCACGGGCTCTGTAAATGACACAAGAAGATGTGGCCTCAACCACATCTCCATCAGCGGGGAACGAGGCAACAGTACCAGAAATGTTTAATCATAGCCCGCAAAAATCAACACATCAAGCAGCTCGTGAAAGTGTGCTAACAAGACACGCAATACGTACGGTGTTGCATTAAGAATTGAATTTTCGTCCCTGGAAATCTCATTTTCTACTGGAGTTAAAACCTGAAGACTGTGACCATAGAATGGAATATTGAGAGTTGATGCTAAGTTGGCATGAAGATTGGCCTGAATGATTTGAAAACATCCTCTGGGGTGACGAGGCTGTATTCGATGTTGGTGCTTTCATGAATCGTCACAACTGCCATTACTGGGCGTCATGTGATAAGGATACAAACATGACGGTTGAGAGGAAGCAAGCACCACCAAAACTGACCGTTTTGTGCAGAATGACGGCAACAAGAGTCGTCGGCCCATATCTTCTGCGTGACACCATGAATACGGACCGTTATCTTCAGATGTTCGAAAATTATGTGTGGCCTACGGTGTCTGGCTGAGATAACATTGGTGACCTGATATTCATACCGGATAGTGCACCGCTCCATTTTACTCTTACTGTGCGTGCGTGCGTGCGTGCGTGCATGCGTGCGTGCGTGCGTGCGTGCGTGAGTGCGTGGTTAGACCACCATTTTCCAGGACTTTAGATGGGATGATGCGGATCTCACAAATGGCCTCCAGGAATTCCAGACCTCACTCCATGTGATTTTTACCTATGGGGTTACACAAAAGAGGAGGTGTTTAAGACAAAACCTCGCACACTGGAGGAGTTGGTGACATGGATTCATGAGGTACTGAATGATATTTCAGATGACGTCCTTCAGTATGCTGTTCATTCCATCGCTAACCGTTTGAGGAAGCTGGTTGATGCCACCGGAGCTTAAGTTGAAAAATAAAGATTTACTTCCATTTTCCCATGTAATAAAGAACATGTATCATTTGTTTCAATAAATTTGTAGAAGAAATATGGGTTTTATAACCAATTGTTGATACCTGCTTACTTTTCACCCACTCTGCATATTTGTATCCCGTCATTTTGGAGCTTCTTTTTAAATGTTTGCGAGTACAAGTGGCCTAGTGTTAGCTATCTTAAATTCTTATGGAAATTATTTGAAGGTGATCACTTATATAAGAAGGAAATTAGGAAACTAGGTTTGTACCCACTAATAACACAATGTTCTCATTATATTTTAATTCTGACAATGTTTATTTGAAAAATGCCTTCAAAATATAATTTTTTTTTCTATCAGATCTGGTTTAAACATTTTTAGCTATTCTACCTGGTTCAAATATATTATGTGAATAAAAAAATCATATCTCTAAACACCCAATGCCCCTAAAGTGTTCTATTCATAGTTGCTGATATTTCAGGTTACAACTCTCCATAAGTTTACTACTGTCCAAGTTAAGAACCACTGCATTTGATAGCTTAAGTCTTCTTACCCTAAAAGGACGCGATGATAATGGCTGGAATGCCTTTGTGTAGAATCAGGCATGAATAACTTATTGCTTCATGATACAACGAGGGAGCTTTTATGCGTGGTCATTTGATCTACTGAAAATAATGGGCAAACTTTCTTCTTCAAGCCTCACCTCATGATCTAAAAAACAGGACCGATTGGATAAATAGTTCGAGAAAAACAAGACATGATTGGGAAAAGTGTTCTGAATGAATAAGACAGATGGAATAAATAAACGGCTTCATCTTAAGTCAGGTTGTCTGAGCTGAACTGAAATTAAACTCAACAATATATATATTGTATAATATTTCGTTTCCTCTTTATTCCCTATTCATTGAATATCTATTCAAATCTGTCAGATAGAGCCTTTAGAACCACGTATGACTAGTGCCTGCTTCAACCAATTCCTTAGCTTCGACTCGCTTTATCATTTGCTATATGAATTTCTTAGTTTCGGAGCGGTTGTACTCTTTCGCCCCAACTTTCTGTCACTCTTTCTTCCTGTTTCTTGAGTAAAAGCTGCGATGGACTGGCGTCCCGTCCAGCTGGGGTGGGGAACACACAGGCCATAGAAACCGGGAAATCGAGCCCATGAGCCTGGCTAGGCTTTAAAAGGGCGCATAAATAAAATCTAAAAACTACCGATTCTTCCAATCCAATAATCTTTGCCTCACCTGTTTTTCTGTTTTCTTTCAACGTCAGGAGTTATTGCTGTTGCTTTCATTGTTGTTTTGGTTTTTGTTTTTTATTGTTCTTATGACGTTGTTGCTGATGTTGCTATTAGCGCCATATATGCACTGATCAATCAGAACTTTTAGTCGATGATTTATATCTCAACCACGACTCACCCATCTTTCTTTTTCATGCATTGTAAACCCCGGCCTACGATACTTTATATGACCTTCTTTGAAGACGTCATGATGTGATCTGGGGAAAACTTGACTGCTGCTTCCAGAAAACTGAGCAACCTAGTACATGTTTATTAGTTGGTGTCTTCAGTTAAATACGATGTGAGCATAAGCGTTTGTACATGGTCATATAACTTCGTAGTTACGAGAAAGAAGAATTTGCTATTACCATTACAGAGAATCAAAACGTCTGTATACGCACTCTCTCTTTAACTCACGTAGCTGGGGTTTTATCTATATATATATATATATATATATATACAAGAGTGGGCTCTATAAAGCTTGTAGTCTTATCTGAACCAACAAGTATTTATTTTTCTTTGGCCAATCCAATTGAAAAAATGCGCCACTGCTAATCACTTGTTGTCGATTGGTTCCAGGTAAGTGTCAATTGAGGTCAACTATAATCAAAGGATTTCCTGTCGCAACCGTCCTATTTTTATAGGATGGTCACTCTGTTGTTAAAGACAGCAAAGCAGTAATAGTGAACTTATTCTATGCATATCTGGTATTTAAGTGACACATGACGGACTTTGTATAAAATGTCCTTGAAAATATTGTCCATCCATCCCTCTTCTCTGACTGCTATTTTTGGAAAGATCTAGAGCGGAGTCCTTAGGTCCCTCCTTCATAGTATCCTATAAGATGCAACCACCATTCCGCCTTCTGGTTGGATTCTCAATCGCTACCAAATGAGTCTAAGGATACTATTCAACTGTCTTCAACCATCGCGTTCTTGGTTTAACTTTAGGTCTCCTGTTGATTGACTCAACATTAAGAATCCATCTTTCTTTTCTTCGACACTCCAACAACGTGTTCATAGTTCTGGAAATGTAACTTCTTAATGCGAGACGTAGAGGCTACAGTCGGAAAGATTCCCTGATCTCCGAGCTACGCACCCTTTAAAATAACATTACCCAGAGATCATTCGGAGGATTCCCATTTTTCAGGCGCACACTTTCGATCATTACACAACATTCACGTCCATAAGCACGAAAACCGAATTGCAAATATCACGTTATAAAAATCATATTTTATAATTATTTCCTAAAACTAAAATACATGTATGCATGTAAAACTTCAATAGCAACTTGATTCAAATGATTTAAACGGCCCGCTTTGCTGCAATATTGTGTTATCTAAGAGAGACTTAGCTGCTATTTCTACAGGTATCAGATGGCTGTGTTTTGAATCCAGTTACCTGTAAAATATATGCAGTGTATAATAAAGATGAAAGAGATTACAATACCTTTTTATTACTGAATTTATTGTCTAGCATGAACATAAAATGGAATACAAATGTTGATAGTGTCATCTTGTTTCTACCACATCGCACGATCATACGATTGATATACTTGGTTTTGCTAATATCAATATTTACGTAGCTGTTGACATACATGCAGCATTAAAAAGCTAACTAGAAATAAATATGCTGTAGACACACATCTGTACATACAAAATTCACATATGCACACAGTTTCACACGCATAAACACTTAATAACATGCACAAACACAGCCACGTTTGCTTTTCTTTCCATTACCTAACTATATATAGATAGATAAATAGATGATAGAGAGTTAGAGAGAGGGGGGAGGGAGAGACAGACAGACAGAAAGAGAGGGGAGAGACAGACAAATAGTCAGAGACAGACTGACATATAGATGAGTAGACAGGCAGACAGATGGATAAATAGGTAGACAGAGAGGCAGGTAAACAGATAGATAGATAGATAGATAGATAGATAGATAGATAGATAGATAGATAGATAGATTGATAGATAGATAGATAGATAGATAGATAGATAGATAGATAGATAGATAGATAGATAGATAGATAGATTATTTAATACAGAAAAGTAGTAAAAGGAATATCCTGAAAAAAAATCATGCATTAAATCCCGACAGAAAATATGTTGTGACCAAAAACAATATTATCCAGTAACAAATGCATTTTCAATTATCCTACGTGTAAGGGAAATGAGAACTGCCATGTTTCGGTATTAATCCGATATCATCATTGAAACACAGGCATCATCGTACTTGCTAACGTGGAGTAGCGAAGTGAACGTATCAGCTGCTATCTTATCGAAATCTATTTCTTGAAGTATCAATGAGATAGAATCACTCCCTATCGATGCTGTTTGTCGAATTGTTATAGTACGATTGATAACAGAAGATATCGATTGTTTTTCCCAACACAGGCACATGCATGGCTGTGTAGTTAAGAAATTTGCTTCCCAACCACACGATTACGGGTTCAGCTCCTGCGTGGCACCTTGGGCAAGTGCCTTCTACTATAGCCTCGGGCCGCCCAAAGCCTTGTGAGTGGATATGTCAGACGAGGTGGAAACTGAAAGAATCCCGTCGTATATAAATGTATGCATCTGTGTGTGTGTATCTGTGTGTGTGTATCTGTGTGTGTGCATCTGTGTGCGTGCGCGTGCACGCGTATTTGTCTCTGTGTTTATCTCGCACCAACGCTTGACAACAGCGTTGGTTTATTTACATTCCCGGAACTTAAACAGGTAGGAAGGCTAATGTTGAAAAAGATCGAATTTTAAGAGAGAATTCAGAGTATTTATTGTATTTTTCTTTGAGGCTTAAATCTGTAATTTTTCGAAATACTGATTGACTCAAATGAAACAAACATGCCACGATATATGAATTAAGGAATGATGAATTAAATGCCCTATGAACTGCAACTAACTTCGATGTCTGCTATGAGATCAAGCGGATATGCATTAGGTTACATAATTTTCAATTGCTCGAAAAATAATTCGTGTACCTGCTTTGTTTTATTCGGCGGTTATGCAAAGAGCCCTGGAAAACTGTTACCTTAAACTTGTACATGAATGCTAAACAGTTGAAACCACTGTTCTGGCACACATTTGAGCGTTCCATCACATACGCAATGACGATATGATGCTATATCATGAAGAGCACTTTCTGATGCAAATGCCCGAATCGTATTTCAGAAACTGTTCGACATTATCAAGTTTACAATATTCTGCAGGTATTTCAAAACCAGTTCAAAGCCCTGGATTAGCTGGAAATCAACAATTTTTTTGTCGGCACCTTTCAATAGTCCTTGAAAATACAGGCAAATGAGGAAGTTGAGAGCATGTATTTTCTGAAAGCTGCATGAATTTAGCCGCTATTATGCTACGTGAACTTGCTGCTATGTTTTCCACCGCTTCATGCTTTATTTCTGTTTTTCTAACATGTAACGAATCAACGTCAGCTGGATGAAGGTGCTCACTAGAAAAATAAATAATGTTCGGCTCATTGTTTTCCGTTACCGTGTAAATTCGCACTGAACACATCCTTATATTCTCACATTTCTAGTATTCTTTTCCTAATTTTGTATTGCTTGAATGAACATCTTACATGTAATTACTTTCAACTACTTTTCTTTCGTTCTTGGTCGATACTATGAACACTATGATTTCGGGATGGATAAATTAGAAATGTCTACACTAAAGTTGTAGCACTCCCTATACACAGCACCATACTTAGGAGAGAGAAGGAAAAGAGAAAATGAAACTGTTTACAGGATGGGACAATAATAACAATCCTTTAACGAGGCTCGTTGTAGTTCGGTGAGTATATCATTAGAGATATTTCAACTTGTTTTCTAAAGAGGTTATTTAAAATTGGACAAAAAGTCGTTCGACAAAAAAATCATCGGACCAAAAGACGTGAGAGAAAAGGCGTTTGACGAAATGATATCGGACGAAAAGACATAGCACCGAAAGATAAAGATGAAAACAAACAAACAGACAGACACACAGGTTTCAGCTAATAAATTTCACTTACAAGCCGAGAGTCAGGCCGTGACTCTCGCAGGACACACGTGCTCAACTTGCAATAACTCAAATAAATTTATGCTGTTAATCTGCGAAAATATTTATTACACAATTGAATTCCTATTTCAAATGCCTATTCTGAACGTTAACAAAAGCTAAATGTGTCAACATCTCCATATCTGGCTATAGAAACTGTTATGTCATAATTTATTTGGTAAACTTTGACATGTTTTATATTTATTGCACACACAATGTTTTCTTTGATATTCCAGTTTCACTAAATTTTACGTGTGTAAGCACCGGTTTGTGCACACATGCACAAAACGAGATTTTAAGTTTGCTTGTACGCGTGTTCGTGTATGCGCATATGCATGAGTGAGTGCATGGTACTTGAATATACTGTTGTATATGCTCATGTGTTTGCTCTTATATATATTTGTGCATGTATTATTGAAATAGGTGTGTCAACACTTGTTCGTGCCGATGGCTGTATATGTCATTTACCATTGTGCTGATTGGTGCCCTCTCTGTGTGTGTGTGTGTGTGTGTGTGTGTGTGTGTGTGTGAATGTGCTTGTGTTCGTTTTATTTTTATGTACGTAGATTCCTTATACGCTTATCAATGTGTATATAATTATATTTATTGGTGTATCGTCGTTCGTTTGTATACGTGTGCTTTTGTATATATGTACACGTGAGTATGTGTATATATGTATTTACATATGCACCCACATATACAAATACATATATAAATATATATATATATATATATACATACAGTTGTGAGTGTATATGTGGGTGTGTGTACATGCGCGGGTGGTTGTTTTAAAATTTGCACTTTTACCCATGTGTATTGCAAGTTCGTGCATGTGACAAAATACCCAAGCTGAACGAAGTGTTCGGTAGTTATTTAAATTTGTGTCCAAGCAACATAACGGAAATGAAATTTGTGTTGCCAGATCACGTCGGAAACCTATCTTGTACAACAAATAACATTTTATAACTGCCAATTTTCCATTGAAACACTAAATTATGTTGATTGGAATTTTCATTTATTTATTTCTGATTTTTTAAAATTATTTTTTAATTGAATAGAAATGATCAGTCTCGTAAAGTATTTATTTTAATACCAATTTAAAACTTTGGCTGTAAATGAAAGAGTACAACGCCTGGTCAAATGTGTTATAGGTTTGATTTTTGGGCTCTAAAATATCTTGGTTCAATTTTCACATAATTAGTTTTGAATATTATATAGACACCCACACACACCCTGCATATATATATATATATATAAAACTAGAAGCATATTTGTTTTGAGCGATAAATCTGTTAATTTCAAGTTAACTATTGTTTCACATTCAACGTGCGTTTCCAAATGTACACAATTCCATGTGTATACGCCTACAAGCTTACATTATTTTACATTTACTGAGTACTTCTCCATTTGCAAACTTCGGAGTGAACGTGAAGCCTAAGCGGTCAGTATAAAGAAAAACAACATATTCAGAACTCGATAGTATATTTCCAAAAATAATTACAATGAGATTATCTACACACACACACACACACACACACATATACACACACACACACATATACACACACACGCGCGCACATACACACGCGCGTACACATATATAAAGATAGATAAATAGATAGAGAGAGAGAGAGAGAGAGAGAGAGAGGGACACACACTCACACAAACACTGTTGTTGTTAGAGTAGAAAATTTGTCTATCTTTTGCTTGGATAGATATATGCGAAAGTGGGGCATTATAAAATAGTGTATATACACATGTATAAACATGGGAATAAAAATTTTATTTAAAAGAAAAATTTGGAAACTAATTTTAAAATTTAAAATTTTAATTCTTAAAAAACATTTTTGGTTAAAATGAAAATTAATAAAGAAAAGAAGGTCTTCCAGCTTCCTTGTTTACGAATATATATTCACCTAAGTGTATGCAGGGTTGTTCACTTATATTAGAAAATCTTTTGTGGAAAATTTGATTGAAGACAGGGGAACTTTTAAGTAATTTTCACAGTAGTTAGTGCAAAACTGTGGAAACGTTTTTAATATATATATTATGACAGTAGTTTATGGTTGTAGATTGGCATTAGAGAAGCTAGTGAGATATCTACATGATTAACCGTTGGAAAAAGTTATTTAGTTGAAATATTCTAGGTTTCTTAAGATTTCATGCTTGTATGAAGAGATAAGTTCAGAGTTTTGGTTTAGAACTGTATGTATGTCTACGCATACATGCACATACATACGCATATATACCCATGCACGCATCACTACGCTCATATACATATCTCTACACGTGCACACACATACATACGCGGATATACAAAAACTTAGTTTATACACACATGCATATAGATACGCGGATAGACGTATAAACAAAGAGCTCTTTAATAGGCACAACTTAAAAATTAGATTTAGTTCTACTACTAACTTCAAAAATATAATTGCACACAACACACAAAAACAACAAAATGAAGCCGGCTGTTCCTGCAGAGTTAAAAATTTGTGCCCGCTAAATGGAGCTTGTATGACCGAGGCCATCATTTATGAAATCACCGTAGACTCTACAACCACTAAGGACATAGTTTCGTGAAAGAAATATGTGGGTCTCACAGAAGGAAACTTTAAAGCCAGTTACAACAATCACACCTTAAGCGTCAAACACTGACATAAAAGGAAAACAACCAAATTATCTAGTTATAAATGGTCCTTAAAAGAAAAGGTGTCGGCTATAATATTCACTGGAAGATTTTGGCCAAGTGTAAGCTTTACACCAACGGCAGTGGAAAGTGCGGTCTTTGGGATATGGAAAGATGGCTCATCTAGAAATGTTCTTTAGATCATGCTACCTGTCTGCATTCAAGAACTGAACTTTTTGGGTCATGTCCACTTATAGCAAAACATTTGCTACACTTTTTGGACCCCTCCAAGATCACAGATAGAACCTGCTTTTTATATTATATCCATGTACAAGCCTTTCATATGTCTTAACATATATATTTCTTATATATATATTATTGCTTTATATATATTTTAGATGTGTATCTGAGCGTAGTGATGCTTGCATGGGTATATATGCGTGTGTATGTGCGTGTATGCGTAAACATATATATGTATGTGTGTGTGTGTAGGTATATGTACACCCGTGTGTGAGTATGTGTATATATATATATATATATATATATAATACAAAGAAAATATATGCATGTATACACACATATATGTACATACTTACATCTACATGTGTATATAGATGCATATCAGGGTACAGGACGTTAGAAAAATGAACTACATACAACGGAACGAACACAGGAAAACAGATAGCCACTTGGAATAAATCCTTCGTCAGCTGCCTCTATTCTAACTAGACGTTTCGAATATATGTATATATATATATATATATATATATATATATATATATATATATATATATGTGTGTGTGTGTGTGTGTGTGTGTGTGTGTGTGTGTGTGTGTGTGTGTGTGTGCATAAGCGGATTCTGCGAACGAATTTTTACTTTCCCCATACCTATTGGAGTAATTTCCCCTTATTTAAACGTTTTTTTCATAACGTGTTTGTTTGTCTTTATGACTGATGAGATGCCGGAGCAGACTTTAGCCCCGGCATCCGAAACTCTGAATTTTATTTTATTTTATTAGTTTGACAACCAACTAATTGTCACATACCATGTTTATAGATAAGTTCCTCTACTTTACATAATATCGAGGTCTCATTTATTCTTTTGTTGGCATATTATTATTATTAATATATATATATATATATATATATATATATATTTAGAGAATTAACATTGCTTGTTTTCACCTTTTCAATATCAGTGAAGAATTTCACTGGAAAAGAAGATATAAGGTTTGCCAGGTTTTTGTCTCTCTCACCAAGGTCATCAGCTGTCGAACGCCGACGAAGGGAAATAACCCTGAAATCCGGATACGTTCGTGCTGCTGATCGAGGTGAGAGGGATAACTTCCCTTGGCAAACAGGACACAGTCGTGTGTCGATAAGCCAGCTGGAGGAGATGTCCTCCTGGGGCTAAAAGCAACAGTAACATCCACCCCTAGGGGTCAGCCACACTTAAGTGGCAATATACTACACTTTATATATATATATATATATATATATATATATATATATATATATATATATATATATACACATACATATATACATACATGTATATATACACGTGTATGCACGTGCGTCTGTTTACATTGTGTGTTCAATCAGTCAAAATCCACAGTATAGTGATGGTACTTATACAAATAATAAGTCATAACTATCATTCTCAGCCGCAAGTCAACCACTGAATTCTTCCATCTTTTCATTTTTTGCTTTTTTATTTGCATTCCTGAAAGTTTCTCAACCACCCACTTTCTTGACTTTGCTTAATATTTTTTACCGAGGCATTTTTCTTTACAGATCATATACAGTAGAAGTGAAGTAGCAAATATATAAGACGTTAGTTTGAGACGTCCGTAGATGATGGTTTTGGTGATAAGCCTTAAGATTTCTTAACTTCCATGCTAAACATCATTCATATGGTTTCACTTCAGAGACTAAACATCATGTGAAACAGGTTGTAGATCATTTTACACATGAGAAACGGTTACAAAAACGTGTGTATAAATATGTGTGTGTGTGTTTATGTGCGTGTGTGTTTGTGTGTTTGTAGATATAAGTATATATGTGCGTGTGTTTATGACCTTTTTTATGTACGTATATGTATATATATATATATATATATATATATATATATATATATATATATATATATATATATATATATTTTCTCCGTGTTTTTCTCCTTGTCTCCGTATTCTTTCTGTTGAAGAGCGTAGCTCGAAACGTCAAAGACTTTCCGTATTCCCGAGCGTCATACTAATATATCCTTTTGTTATTTACACCACCTGTCCTCGTCTGTTGTTATTATTTGTATATTCTCCCATATATATATATATATATATATATATATATAAATGTATATAAATATATATGTATGTATATGTGTACGTTTATAAATATGTATATGTATGCATATGTATATATATATATATTTGTGTGTATATATTTATATACACACAGATATATATGCATGCACATATATCCACACAAACACACATATGCATAAATAGGTAAGTAAGCAAACATACAGCACACACATATATATGTATATGCGTTCATATGTTTGTGTATGTGTGTGTCTGTCTCTGTGCGTGTATGTGTGTGAGTGCTTATTTATGTATTCAAAATGGGTTCCTTTATATATGTGAGTTTCCTCAAGAAAGTTTATTTGAATAATTTATTTATACTTTCATATTTTTTAACGAGACGAAACACATCATATTCAATTTTATTCAGAAAATAAAAAAAATTATTTGGGACGTTTGACAATGAATAATTTATTTGTATAAAATGAGAGACGTTTAAAATAACAAATAATATTGAGTAAAATTTTAAAACTTAAAATATCAATATTAATTTCTGCGAAATTATACAGATGCGGCTGTTATCGCAAATTTTTGTTGATTATACTAAGGTATTTATAAAGTGAACCCTCTAAATTAATATTTACAGACTATATCATAGAGCAAATATGTGAAACATATATATATATATATATATGGGAGAATATACAAAAAATAACAACAGACGAGGACAGGTGGTGTAAATAACAAAAGTATATATTAGTATGACGCTCGGGAATACGGAAAGTCTTTGACGTTTCGAGCTACGCTCTTCAACAGAAAGAATACGGAGACAAGGAGAAAAACACGGAGAAAAAAAAATTGAATAGTGTTCAGTCAACGGTCAATCATAATATATATATATATATATATATATATATATATATATATATATATATATATACAGAGAGAGAGAGAGAGAGAGAGGGGGGAGGGGGTAATGTCTTTTTGAAAATTGAAATTACGATAGGTAAAGTACGCTTGACCTTATAAAGTGTGATGGCCTTTTATACGGATGTAACTTAGTTACTCTTAGAGGCATTACGCAATCCCTCTTAGAAATCCTTAATACTTTCTATTTCGACAGTGTATTATAGTGACGAGAGAGACCACTGATAATAATTATGTTCCTAATCACTAGCAAAACAGCGAATTGGTTGCGGAGCCAGGATGTCGAGTAGCTTTGGGTATATTTGCTGGAGCTCTGCATTCTAAGTTCAAGTTCTGTGGAGATCTCATTCGTATTTTCCCTGTGCGAGATTACGAAATCATGAAAATCTCTCGTAGCGTTCCTTGCACTACGCAGTGAACCAAATTTTATTTCTTATCAATAGTCAAAAACGTTTTTGTTAGGAATAATAATTAGCTTTTTGCATGATTAATATAGAATTTGTTTCATCATTAATGTCTTGTCATTTTTCCGCCCTAGTAATAACCCCCATCCTGTAGAATAGATGATATCCTTCATAGATAAGGGTTTAATGAGTAACTGTCAACATTATTTCTGTGGAACATCTCTTATACTACTGGAACCTTCATCTGCAGTGCGGTATGGAACTGTAATTAAGAAGAAACGCGAGCCTTATTGGCAAAAAGATACGTATCACCTCGTTAACTATCCTTGAATCAGTGTACAGATTTCATTAAAGAAATTGGTTCTGGAATATGTGCAAGATTTTGTGATAACTTTAAATAATTTAAGTTTATAGCAAAGGAAAGCACAAAGACATTGAAAAATTTAACTGTTTCCATGGTAAGATACTGTCGTGAAGATGGTTTAAAAGTCTCCAATTATTTGGAAGTTTCACTGCTTATTCCATATAGAGATTATTGAAAACAATTTCAATGTTTATTCGTGAAATTCAGTGAGTAACGTTTTCTCGTATAGTACTGCCATTCTTAAATTAGTAATTCAGGTAGACATCAGACAATTCGGTGATCAAATAATTAGAAAACATTTGAGTAATATTTCAAATAACATTTTCGAGAATTCCAGTAACTGCAATAATAATTTTTGTTATACAAAACTGTTGAAATTGATATTTATTCCCACTGACCGTGTGTTATTATTTCAATGTACACTGTTTTCTACAACTGATAAAACATTGTAGAAAAATATCTGGGGTTTCGATTTTGGAGGCGATATTTTTCAAATGAGTAGGCGGTGAGCTGGCAGAAACGTTAACACGCCGGGCGAAACGCTTAGCGGTATTTCGTCTGCCGCTACGTTCTGAGATCTAATTCCGCCGAGGTCGACTTTGCCTTTCATCCTTTTGGGGTCGATTAATTAAGTACCAGTTACGAGTTACGCACTGGGGTTGATATAATCGGCTTAATCCGTTTATCTGTCCTTGTTTGTCCCCTCTGTGTGTAGATCCTTGTGGGCAGTAAGGAAATAACAAACGTTATCACAGCATTTTGTATGTCTTTATGTTCTGATTTCAAATCTCGTGGAGGTCAACTTTGCTTTTCATCCTTTCTGGGTCGATAAAATAAGTGCCAGTGGAGTCGATGTAATCGACTAGCCCTATCTCGAATTTGCTGCCCTTGTGCCAAATCTGAAATCAATATGTATGAACTAGAAGCAAGAACCAAGCTTCCACTGAGCACAGAATATATTCACCTGAAATTATATATGTCAATTTCTACATTTAATCCCGTATATCAATGACTATTTGTACATTAATTTCAGAGATAATTTTATAGTGAGTAAATTTGAACAGAATTACACACAACACCTCAGAGCAAATGAAATGGTGTTCTTGCGTTGTTGTTTTTTTGTTTTTTTTTTCTTATTTTAGATCCACTTCGGCTTTGACTAGAAGAATTATGGTTTGCAAAATGTCAAATCATGAGCATCACTTTTGTCTTCATTTCTAATAAAGTCTTCATGAATAAGGAACCAAAGATAACATTACTGTATTCCCATTTTACGCTGTAGGATGGTAGTCATGTATGTGTCTATTTGCATATATGGGTGTGTGTGTGTGTGTGTGTATGTGTGTGTGTGTGTGTGTGTGTGTGTGTGTGTGTGTGTGTGTGAGAGAGAGAGAGAGAGAGAGAGAGAGAGAGTAAGAGAGTGAAAGAGATGAAGAGAGATATAGAAAAAGATATCTTATTTTTAACGCTTCCAGCGACATCGATAAATAAACACAGAAATTCTTAGAATTCAAAGAAATTTGCTTTTCCAAAAATAAGGTCAAAATCTTAATTCTTGTATTATCCGTTCCGCTCGCACTCTTTACAAGTTTTGATCCCAAGCGTACTTTATAAGAACATTAAATATGCATTAGCTTTATATATCTAACTTTACATGCATAATATATATGCTGCGCAGCTTCTATATTTTGTCTGCATTTCTTTGTTTTTATTTTCATCTACTGACATTTAGCTATGATTATATTTACTGAAATCAAATTGTGTCATTACTAAATAAGAAATATTTACATAAGAATCGAAACAGCAAATAAATCAATTCAATAAACGAACACAAAACCAATTGTATCACGTTAATTGCCAAGAAAATCATTCTATAACAAAACAGAAGAATATAAATATATGTTTTAATCGTATAAATATGCTTTAAGCGTCTAAATGCATTATCATATAAGCTAACAAAGAAAAGTATTGTTCTTAATATAAGTCATTAATATGTGTTAGTACAGTTAATGTTCGTGAAAGATTTATCTTAATGAATTTATATGGAGAGTCTAAGTGCTACTCGGTACTTGAATGAGCGATAAACCATAATATATGGTTTCCACATTGTCATTATGGGAGAAATTAAGCATTGACATTACTGCTGTGGTCGATAATAGCATAAGTCGTAGTAGTAATAGTAGTAGTAGTAGTAGTAGTAGTAGTAGTAGTAGTAGTAGTAGTAGTACATCCACCACTACGATAACTACATACAAAATAATTGCCAGTATCGTTATCACCATTACTATAAACATCTTTATTATCATTATCATAAATTTTATCATCATTATCATCATTATCAACATCTTCATCGCATTTTCTCTTCGTTGATGATAAATGGTTATTATCATTGTTGTTGTTGTTATATTTCTTTAATTAAATATATTCAATCAAAGGTAATATTCTCTTAATTATCTGCTATTTTATCGCTATAATCAATCTGATCTTCCGATGAACAAGTGGAACTATACGGCCTCAAGGGTGGATAAATTCTTAATACGTGCTACGTATCTACCTTCGAGCAATGACTCCGGAATTCGCAACTACTACAGCGCTTAATCCTCCTTTATTAATAATCCTTGCACACCTAATATGAAGTCCTCCCACATCGCCAACCATCTAATTCTTTCCTCTAACCCTACCTCACCATTGGTAGCATTTTTTTAAATGCCCTATGAAATGGTTATTAGCTAATTTTATTCATTTAAATATAATTATCTCCTAGTGTCTTTTGGCGATATTTGTAAGATATCGCCTCTAGACATTTTAACAGAATAATAATAACTGAAAATGAGTCCTAACAGGCAAATAAATTGTGGATTGCGTTGTATTTTATTGAATGCGTTTATAGAATTTCTGTTCTTATCAATGTCGTCTTTCCTGCAGAACGTAGTGGCACGCTATGTATTGTTTCATTTGAAGTTATATGAATGTGTTATTATCTATAGCAGTAGATGGGAAAATTTTAATGAATTTTATGTGGCTAAGTTGGTTATGGTGGCTTATTTAACTTTTACTTTTATTGTTACTGTCATCTTTCTATAAAACGCTAAATCATTTTCAATTTTAAATGCCTTACGAACGCGGTGAGTGGCAAAATCGTTAGCACGCCTAGCAACATGCTTAGCGGCATTTCGTCCTGAGTTCAAATACCAATGTGGATGACATAGCCTTTTATCATTTCATTGTCGATTAAATAATTAACAGTTGAGCACTGGGGTCGATGTAATAGATTATCGTCCCCACCATAATTTCAGGTTTTGTGCCAAAATTTGAAACCACTATTAAACGCCATATGCTATTTAAATTCGTTCGATCACGCTACTGGTTTTCTGGTCATCACTCTTTTATAGCTCAGCGGACCCTTTATCAAAAAGCGTGTTAAAAGATCTTTAAAATCCGTATTTTGTAAGAATAAAAGAGACAATGAAATAGAAGGTACTTTTGCACAGTAGCTTATTATCCATATTTTCATATAGTATCCCGTCTGCCACTTTTTAAATATTTGCGTGAATACTGCTCGCTTTGATTAATGTTTGAATAGAAAATTTACTAAGAGGGTGAGAAGGTCATATACTATATCAAAATTCTGTGCATCATCTGTGCTTTCGGCTCACATGCAACCCAATATCTTATTCGTATTCTCATCTGCATTTAAAAGGTATAGATCGTCACCTGGTTTCAATATTTTATTTCTAACGAAACCAATCTCTCTCCGAAATACACACCGCTCCACACAATTGCCACTTAATATCTAATGAGTTTCTAATGAGGCTTCAAAGGACTTGTTACCATTTCCGTTAACATCTATTGAGTGCCAGGTCAATTTTCATCAGCGTCGGTATTTACTGTTACCAAAAACCTTTTACGATAGAATAGATTCATGAATTGTTTCAATTTTCCGGCTTACAGCACTAAAATCACCAAATTCATTATTAACTCTTAATACTGATGAACACACGCATATAAGTGATTGTACACATGCGCTCAAGCAAGCAAGCAAGCAGAGACGCAAACACTGGCATCCTGTCGGTTAGACGACGGGAGTTACAGTTGTTCTGATGAACGTAAAATTAACGTTCATCAGATCATGAAATTGACGTAAAGTTAAGGTTTGTGAAATAAACGTAGAAGTAGTTGAGCACTCCACAGGCACACATACCCTTAATGTAGTTCCTGTGGGCATTCAGCGTGAACCAGAATACGATATGGTCTGCCTTTTAAAATATAAGTACTACTAATATAAACACTGTTAAATTTTGCCACCCGACTGGACTGAAGTAACGTGAAATATAATGTCTTGCTCAAGCAAGCAATGTGCCGCCGGTTATTGAACTCACAACATTAAGATCGTGTTTTCTATTATAGCCGACCAAAGCCTTTTGAATGGATTTGCTAGACGAAAATATGTGTGCGTATGTATTTGTGTATGTGTGTGTGTGTGTGTGTGTGTGTGTGTGTGTGTGCGTGTGTGCGCGCGTGTGTGCGTGTGTGCGTGTGTGTGTATGTGTGTGTGTGTAAATATCTATGTGTGTGCCTTTCTCTTTTTGTTAGTCCTACCACTATCGCTTGACGACCGGTGTTGGTGTGTTTACGTCCCTGCACGTTATCGGTTCGGCAAAAGAGAATGATAGATTAAGTGGTAGGCTTTAAAAAAAGAGGTAAATCTTTGGGTCGAACGGTTCGATTTAAACCCTTCGAGGCGGCGCCCCAGCAGTCAAATGACTGAAACAAGTAAACGTTAAAAGATATATATATACTCATATATTGGTTACTACTTACCACGTTTGTTTTACCAGGTCTCCCTCTCACTCTCTATCTCTCTCTCTCTCTCTCTCTCTCTCTCTCTCTCTCTCTCTCCCTCTCTCTTTGCACGCGAGTGTGTGTGTGTGTGTCTGTCTATCGCTGTTTGTGTGTCTCTGTGTGCGCGTATGTATGCCTGTTTGTCTGTGTATGCGTGTGCACGCGGGCGGGCGTGTGTTTGTGCGAGTGTGTGAGCGTGCTTATATGGAGTAAGAAAGGGTGTCACTGAGACAGGTTAAGAGAAGCAGTATGTTTACCTTCATTGATATAACTTTCATTCATTTGGGTTTATTTTTCGTACAAAATATTTAAATTAAATTTAAATACACAGCTACCTCACTATACCGATATTTTAATCTGCATAGCTGTGAAAGATTTAATAGATTTCTATATATTAAACTATATAATCTCTGTACCAAGCTCACATGCTATATTTAATCCTTTTTCTAAACGACACCTCATGCAGTCCTCGAACAAAACGGTTCCTCTTAAATTTAGCAGACACCATGACACTGTGAATCTATATCGCTTTAAAATTTTCATTATTCGCGTTCAACTTCTATATGATTTATATAAATGTCGTGAAATCATATGCTATTGAATTCAGAAATAATATCTCTTTTAAATAAATATATTTTGATTTTGTCAAATATCTGTTGTCGAACAATTGTGATTCAATTGTATAGTATGTAAAAAAAAATTATTCTTTTCATTGAATGTTACGTTTGCATATTCTTATTATGATGCATAAAATAGATAACATAGTGGAATTTGAGTTACGATGTTAACATTCATGAAGGTATATATATATATATATATACACATATGTGTGTGTGCGTTTGTGTATGTGTGAATGCATGTAGGTATCTATCTATCTATCTATCTATCTATCTATCTATCTATCTCTCTCTCTCTCTCTCTCTCTCTCTCTCTCTCTGTATATATATATATATATATATATATATATATATATATATATATATATACATATGTGTGTGTGCGTTTGTATATGTGTGAAAGCATCTATTTATCTATCTATCTATCTATTTATCTATCTATCTATCTATCTATTTATCTATCTATCTATCTATCTATTTATTTATCTATCTATCTATCTATATATATATATATATATATATATATATATATATATATATATATATATATACACACACACACATACACACACACACACACACACACACACATATATATATATATATCTTTCTCTGTATCTACCTATATATATATATAAATATATACACAGAGAGAAAGTGAGAGATACAGAGACAGAAAGGTGGATATATAGATATATATTTATATATAGAGAGAGAAAGAGAGAGGGGGCAGAGAGGTAGCTGTATAGATAGATGCTACATACTTATACAGCGTACATATGATTGCCTTTTTCAAATATGTAAAATGATACATTTAGAAGAAGGGAAAAATACCTCATATAGCTAACTAATTGTATTGTAATAGTAATACATGTGAATTCATTTCTATGGCAGAGTATTTCTTTAAATACTTCGTTCTTTTACATTGGAATCAATCTCTTGGATTGTTACTGTGTCTGAGAGACATTGATTCAACACACACAAGTGTCTTCGTTTGAATTCAAAATGTATTTTTAGACACATCTGATTGTTAATACAGTAAAAATGAAATAATTATTCTATTTGCGTTCATTGCGTTCATAAAGAATCTCCCGTCCTTTTACCCCATTTTTTTCCCACCAATGCTGCAAGTGAAGGAATTCGATTGGCTGACGAAACTTTGTGTAAATGTTTCCTCTCAAGCGTTACATCAATGAAGATTTTTCAAATAATTCTCTGTTTTTTTTTCTTTATTTCTTTCTAGATGATGAAATATTTGCAATAGACCACTCTGGTCAAAGAAAAAGGCAAATCCATTTAATAATAATAATAATAATAATAATAATAATAATAATAATAATAATAATAATAATAATAATAATAATAATAATAATTAGAAGAAGAAGAAGAAGAAGAAGAAGAAGAAGAAGAAGAAGAAGAAGAAGAAGAAGAAGAAGAAGAAGAAGAACAACAACAACAACAACAACAACAACAACAACAACAACAATAACAATAGCAGCAACAATAATTGCAATAAGAATGGTTTCAAATTTTGCCACAGATGTAGCAGTTTTGGGGAAGGGAATGAGTCTATCACATCGACCCCAGTGTTCAACTGGTACTTATTTTATCGTCCCGGAAATGATGAATGGCAAAGTCGACCTCGGCGGAATTTTATCTCAGTACGTAGCGACGGGAGAAATACCTGAGCATTTCGTCTAGCGTGCTAACAATTCTGCCAGCTCGCTGCCTTAATAATAATAATAATAATAATAATAATAATAATAATAATAATAATAATAATAATAATAATAATAATAATATTCAGACAAATACATAACAAAAACACCAGGACTTACAAATATATATAACATACAGAAAATTGCACTACTGGGTACTGCACACATTCTACGCAAAACACTTTCAATACAGTAAACATAAGAGCACCACAGCAAACCACAGCACATACCCAAGGCGCACAGAGCTGCGCTCGGTAGTGAAGTGAAAGCACGTTATAAAAATAAAACTACTGAACAATAATAATAATAATAATAATAATAATAATAATAATCAGAAATAACAATCAGAAACAGGAAGTAAGAGTGAGAGAAAGTTCTGGTGAAAGATTACAGCAGAGTTCGCCACCATCCCCTCCCGGAGCTTCGTGGAACTTTAGGTGTTTTCACTCAATAAACACTCACAACGACCGGTCTGGGAATCGAAACCGCGATCCTAGGACCGCGAGTCCGCTGCCCTAACCACTGGGGCATTGCGCCTCCACTGGATTCACAGTAGGATATAGGGAAAGCAAAAAGGCAAATGAAGTTAAAATTCCAAAAAAGAAGAAAGATATCTGATTAACAAGAGACGAGTTTGAATAATAGATCCCCAGAGATAATTACAGGAGATTGTAGTAGTGAGACATGATTATGGTTGCAAGAAGGGAAGCTGAAAAGGGAGATAGAAAGTTTGTTAATAGCAGCTCAAGATAAAGTATTAAGTACTAATTGGATAAAAGCCAAGATAGACAAAAACAATCTAGATTCCCAATATAGGTCATATTTAATCTAAAGAGGAAAGTGTTACTCATATAGTAAGTGAATGTAGCATGCTGTCACAGAAAGAATACAAAAAAGACATGACAACCTACAGACAATCATCTACTACGAGTTATGTGGAAAGCTAAGATTCGACCATACATGAACCTAGTAAAGTAATAGAAAGTAAGAAATATAAGATGTAGTGGAATTTTAACATTCAGACGGACAGAGTAATAGAAGCTAGAAGGCCTGATTTAATAGTTGTAGTAGACAAAGACTTTTTAGTCCCAAATGATGAGAAAGTCAATATGAGAGGTATAGAGAGAATAGCAAATTACCAGGACCTAACCATGGAGTTACAGAGACTCTTCGCCTTCTTCATCTTTTTCTACACCACTAATGCTGCTGAAGAAGAAGAAGAAGAAGAAGAAGAAGAAGAAGAAGAAGAAGAAGAAGGAGGAGGAGGAGGAGGAGGAGGAGGGGGAGAAGAAGAAGAAGAAGAAGAAGAAGAAGAAGAAGGAGAAGAAGAAGAAGAAGAAGAAGAAGAAGAAGAAGAAAAAGAAGAAGTAGAAGAAGAAGAAGGAGGAGGAGGAGGAGGAGGAGGAGTAGGAGGAGAAGAAGAAGAAGAAGAAGAAGAAGAAGAAGAAGAAAAAGAAGAAGTAGAAGAAGAAGAAGAAGAAGAAGGAGGAGGAGGAGGAGGAGGAGAAGAAGAAGAAGAAGAAGAAGAAGAAGAAGGAGGAGGAGGAGGAGGAGCAGGAGGAGAAGAAGAAGAAGAAGAAGAAGAAGAAGGGGAAGAAGAACAAGAAGAAGAAGAAGAAGAAGGAGGAGGAGGAGGAGGAGGAGGAGGAGGAGAAGGAGAAGGAGAAGAAGAAGAAGAAGAAGAAGAAGAAGAAGAAGAAGAAGAAGAAGAAGAACAAGATTTTAATTCAGATCATAAAGACAAAATATTGCTAAGGATTTTGTTCTACGTACTAACGATTCTGCCAGCTTGCTGCTTTCATAATAATAATCTTTTCTACTAAAGGCACAAGGCCTGAAATTGTGGTGGAGGACGATAATCGATTACATTGTCCCAACTGCGTAACTGGTACTTATTCTATCGTTCCCGAAAGGATGAAAATTAAAGTCGACCTCGACGGAATTTGAATTCAGAATAGACAGACGAAATACCGCTAAGCATAACCACTAACCATTCATCTGATCCCCCACTATCAGAATGCCTTTTCTCAGAAATTCCCTCCTTAACCAAATATTTTTCAAGCAGTTATCGAGTTCCTCTTAGTTGTTCACCAATTATCTGAAATGCGTCCAGCACACAGGTCTCTGAGTCTCTGTTGAGAGCCTGGAGTACAGACAATCCCCAGATGAGGCTTTGAAAAGGCAAGAACAGAAGAAGCATTACTTTTGGGTGGTTGATTGTTAGAGCACTGCATAAAATGCCATACTATATTTACTATGAACAAAAATCCTGTAAGCATCACCTTTGTATTCCTGTAACCAGGAAAATATAAGAATAATATGCTGGGTTAATTCGAGTCTACAGCATACACTCACCTACGTATCTATAGCCTTTTTCTTGTACTAAGAATACAAAATAATACATTGGCAGAATGGTTAGAGAATCTGATGTAATACGTTGTGGAACTTAATCACGGCTGTTTATATTCTGCGTTCAAAATCTGCCGAGGACAACTCCATTTTTATTCCTTCGGGATTCGATAAAATAATATACCAGTCATTTACTGAGGTCAATTCTTTCGATTCGTTCCCTTCTCTGTATTCCGGTAATTTTGTTCATTCTAAATAGTGTACTTCATTTATCCATCACCGTTTGTTTGTTTGTCTATCTATGTGTACACACACGTGTATGTATATATATATATATATATATATATGTGTGTGTGTGTGTGTGTGTGTGTGTGCGCCTGCGTGAATGTGCTGTTGTCGTCGTTTTCTCATTGTAGTGTTTTGGCATGTGGTCGAATGATTTGTACATGGAACCCGAACAGAAAGAGGCCGTAAACTATATTTCATAAACAATTGGACAGTTTGTCATTTTGAATTAAGACTGCTTGTACTATCATACCGAAGCTGTGTGTCGTCAAACTACTACTATTACTACTACTACTCTCATAATTTGCATCATGGGATTCCATAATACTAACAGAAAACGCGAAAGAATAAAGGCAGAAAAACATCGCCAAAAAAAATATACAAATTATAATACAATAATTACTGAACTGTTCTTTCGGATTTTTATGTAAACATTTTTGCATTTTATTTTATTTTATTAAATTTATTAATAAATTATTAGATCTGACATTATGGTGTTGGAGAAAAAAATTAAACAAAAGCGTAAAAACAAAGAGCAGAGAGTGGAAAGTTTCACTGACCTATTCGAGCAGAGACTATTATTTATGGAAATAAAAGGAAAATTTGTAAAATGATCATTGGATGCAGTCATGTTTGAATTGGTTCGAGAAATGAACAGCATTTCAGTGAGAGTTAAAGGCTTCTATACATTGAACCCCTCGTGTGTGTGCGTGTGTATATGTGTGTGTGTGTGTGTGTGTGTGTGTGTGTGTATGTGTGTGTGTGTGTGTGTGCGTGTGCTGTAGAATTCGAGCGCTCTATAAATTGATTTAAACTGTTGAGATGATTGGAACTTTTACATTTATTTGCTGCCTTCCATTAATTTGAATATTTCTATTTGTGTGTACCTTTCTCTGTGAATTGGACGTGGATGTATGTAATGCTAAAATTACTTCTTTTTTATTCGTTTTCTTGACTTCCTTTTTTATTGTAGCTCCTTTATGCAAGCGGTAAATTAATGGCTTGTAATCAAATTGGTTAATTTGGTTGTGCCTCGGAAGACTTGCACACATGTTCTTCAGGCAATTTCGTTAAGGTCAATTTAGCCTTGCGGATCCCTTTCTTCACCAATCAATACTTCTGAGGGGTAATTTTTTTGAGAACGTCAGCTGTTCTGAGAGGCCACTGCATGGAACCCCTAACTAGCTCTGATCATGATATCAATTTGTCGCTACTTAGAGACATTTAAATTAAATTTTTTTTATGACATAATAATATCATACTTGTAACTCAGCAAAAACTTATGTACATACAGAATGATTTACTTTCCATATATTACAAAATGCTGTTTTCCATTGAGTCGACGTATTCTCTTTCCATTGCCCCCTTCTCTCAATTTCTCTCTTTCCCTCTCTCTCTCTCTCTCTCTCTCTCTCTCTCTCTCTCTCTCTCTCTCTCTCTCTCTCTCTATATATATATATATATATATATATATATATATATATATATATATATATATATATATATGTATGTATTTCAGTCCCGCTTTTTCTCTCTTTCTCCGTCTCCCTCTCTCTTTCTCTATTTCTCTCACTCTCTTTCTCTCTCTCTCTCTCTCTCTCTCTCTCTCTATATATATATATATATATATATATATATATATATATATATATATGTGTGTGTGTGTGTGTGTGTGTGTGTGTGCGGCGTGTTTGTGTGTGTATGTGTGTGTGTGTGTGTGTGTCTATCTGTTTATCAGCCTACATATCTATCTATCTATCTATCTATCTATCTATCTATCTGTCTATCTGTCTATCTATCTATCTATCTATCTATTTATCTATCGATTTATGTATGTATCTATCTGGTTTCTGACAGGATGTTATTCCTTCGCAAGTAATTTCTTCCGTTGGGAAAGTAAGCTGAAACACATATCAGTTTTATTGAGGTTCTAGCAGTGAATTAGTGAGGTTCCTGTTCGGATGCCATGTCGCATAGAAATAGCAGCCATGTCTCATAAAATCAATCATATTTTATGATGGGTTACTGGATAAGCTATATTTCAGTAAAAGATGCGATGATAAAGGTCAGATAGCCTTTGACCCTATGACTGCTCAGTCAAGATTGACCTATGCTAGTCACCAAAAATAACAGCGATAATTATGTGGCTGACAGTACCCGGCATGGGCCCCTATCCAGAGTTACGGAAGGGAGACAACCTTCAAAGAAATCCGGAGTTGTGCCCTGTAGGCGGTTTCGTGTTCGACTTGGCACTTTTCCGGCAGCTGCTGCAACCTAGCTGGTACCAAACGTAATGCTCTGCACTCCTTTGTACTACATCAGCAAGGCCGAGAGAGGAATCTTGACGATTGGGCTACCCAGGATTTCCTTACATCTAGCCCAAAAACTGCGCAAAACTGGAGTGAAAACCAGACTGGATTATATTATGTGCAACTCCATTGTCTCCCGAGACAAAAGGATGTCAACAACAACAATTTAGTATCAAGTTGACTGAGTAGTAACAACTCATTTTCTTTACATTTGATCCACCTCAGTGAGGGTGCCAAAAGTATTACTTTTAGTTCAAGTGTAAATAATGTATTCAAACTTATGCAGTGAATAGCTGCAAATGCATAAATACAGACTGACATCGTATCGTATCGTATTAACGGTAGCGAGCTTCAGTTGAAAAGTATTTGCGATTAAACGCAGTAAGCAACCTACTTTGAATAGGCTTTGTTTCATTCGCACCATTTCGGTTTACAAACCACTTAAGTATATACATAGCCAACGCTCCTTTACAAAGAAAAGGCCGAACTAAGCACTATATTTCTTGATAATAAAAGAAATGTTGGTCATTAATCGTATTTCAAGATGATCAGGATTGATTTCAGGTTAAACAACAATAATCTTCTAAGCAGGGTACCCGTCTTCAAATAGGTAATCAACCGGAAGTGAATGTCGAATATTATCCATAGCGCCATATTAAAAATGGTGGTACATATATCATAGCGGTCGAAATACAAAATCTATCAAGAAATACACGTCTAAAAGTATTTCTGCTTGAGTTCTTTCTTTATTCTTTCATCATTTTACGACTTTCTGCCACTTGACTACAGCCTTGCTAAAGTACTGGATACTTATTTGAGTCTCGTATTTATTTAATCGGAAAGTTAAATAAATAATCTTAACGGACAAGAATACAACGCCTCTGCTCACTGATTTACACCAGCAAACATTAATAGAGAGAGAGAGACGTAGGCACATTCTCGCTCACTCTCGCACACACACACATAAACCGCCAATATTTTACTTCCTATATTTACGTACATATATATATATATTCAATTTTTTTTCTCCGTGTTTTTCTCCTTGTCTCCGTATTCTTTCTGTTGAAGAGCGTAGCTCGAAACGTCAAAGACTTTCCGTATTCCCGAGCGTCATACTAATATATACTTTTGTTATTTACACCACCTGTCCTCGTCTGTTGTTATTATTTGTATATTCTCCCATATATATATATATATATATATATATATATATATATATATATATATATATATATATATATATATATGTGTGTGTGTGTGTGTGTGTGTGTGTGTGTGTGTGTGTGTGTGTGTGTGTGTGTGTGTGTGTGTGTGTGTATGCATGTGTGTATGTGTATGTATGTCATTATTCAGTTTTATTTCAAGATTTCTTGCCAATAGAGAAAGAGCCGGTTTCTAAGCTAGCTCAAGGCTCCTTCATTGGAATATCAACATCAGGGTATTTTTGCATGTATGTATGTATGTATGTATGTATGTATGTATGTACGTGGAAATGGATGTGTGGCGTTCGATCATATAATATATATAATATATATATATATATATATAGATAGATAGATATAGATATATATATATATATTCATTTAAAATGCAGAGATGCCTATAATAGGACATCTACTCGCTAGAAATAGCAGCAAAAGACTACATACCACAAAAATTAGGGATAATTTCGAAAGGAAATGAATAATAAAAACTTTTACCAATCTATATTCTGTACCATGTTTTCAAGTCAATTTTAGTAAGATAAAGATTATATATCTTACAAGGTCGGACTATCGTCAGCAGAAATGACCAGACAACATATGAAGCACGAGTCAATAAGCAGCAGGGTTCGTGTTCCTATGTCTAATTTTTCAAAATATACCGCGTATTTGCGGTTTACCTAATCGGCAGCAAATACAAAAATGCCGAAATTCCTTCAGACAATCATCCAAAAAGAATTTTATCATTATTAATAAATTATAGGGTAGCAAAAAATTTTAGAAATTTTATTTACCACCAGTGGTCTAGCGAGAGTAAAAAAACAGTCAATAGACTATGTATTATTCATTTAAAATGCAGAGATGCCTATAATAGGACATCTACT
>NC_142932.1:82211415-82256415 GCF_046866305.1 Octopus bimaculoides
AATTAGGAATTAAGTAAGAAATGTAATAGGTATCAAAACAGTATCCGAAGTCAAAGAAGAAGAAAAATTCTGAAGAGAAATGTTGGATACAAAGAAATTATATTGGATGAGATTACTCAAGATAACAAACACATCTGTATAATAGTAGGATGGCATAACACCGCAAAATATAGTCCAGACACCGCAAAAAAACCAAATAACTTCTGCTTGACGCAGACTCTTGGAAAGTTCACAGAGAAGTTTCATAAGATACTAAGGGAACCGGGGTCACTACCTATCAAGCGCTCTATGAGGAAAACTCTCATAAGTCACAAGAGTAACAAAATCAGTAATCCATAAACAGCAAAATTCCAAAACGTGCTTCTCTACTGCATTTCGAATCGTAACTAAAATAACGGAGAATATACAGAGACAAAAACAAGATATTTCCAGGAAATACAATGTGTATTGCACGGGTTTATATGTTTGTAAAGTTCAATTATTAATGAGTAAAGCAATAAGCGAAGGGTGTAAATTGAGATAAAATTGAGGTAAATAGAAGATGGGTAAACTACCAGACACCTTATTACAGTATTACCCCTCACGTAGATCAGAAGTTATGTGCAGGATAGCACTAGCAATAAGAAGTTATATTTAAAATGTCCTGAGTAAATGACAAAGAATTCTGCACATAGCACGAGAGAGAAACATTAAGATTAAACATTTTTATATATATAATTAGAGGAGGAGTGTTACAAGGTGATTCCCCTCTCTCTATTCCTTTCTTGCCTGAATCTTAAACCCGACTCCAAATTCGGCTCCAAGTTCAAAAATATAGTATATAACATTAATTTACAAATTATTAACATCATCTCCAACAACAACAAGAAAAAGCATAAGCAAATTGGGCGGAAATGTAACGCAAAAATTAGAACTTACAATCGATTAGATTAACAGAGAAGAACCAGACACTTATATCACAATCATGATTTAATATATCTGTTGGGGATGTTATCAATGTGAATCTGATAACTGGCAATGGGAATGCTCTGTCGACTGATAATGTACCTAATTTCAGATTAAAATAATTAAAAAGTCCGTTTGATTCTGTGTCATTTTAATGAAATACTAAGATGATAAGAACTAGCATGCGCATGGATTACTAAAGCAAAAAGAACGATACATATACATATACATGGACCTGCATATCTATTTATATGTGCGTGTACAAAAGAATATATGTTGGAGAGTGTTTGTGTCTGTGTATATGGGGCCGGACTGGATGCGAGTGTATACGTGCTCTTAATCGTTTTTACCTGAAATATTTCGAAAAGTGAACAACAATTCAAACAGGTACAGGTGAAAATTTAAACCGTTTTCAATTGTTTAAAATAGCAATGAACTCGCTTTATGAATATCCGATGTCATACTGTATCAATTTCGTCAGAAACAATTAAATCAATCATTTCTTTGTCTCAGTGAGAATCGTATTTCAATACAATGAGTGAAACATCTTCACCTTAAAATGAGTTTCGCTCGGTAAAGAAGGTAAGGGTGAGGATGCATGAGTCATTGCATTGAAATACGGTTCGCAACAGAGAAATAACAAAGTACCTAACATTTTGTCCCCCACGTTCTTTAGCTGTTTTACTTATGCAAACATTCACAAAACCTTAAATCTTTCTTCATAAATCCATGTATTCATTCCATAAAACCCTTTTTATTACCGGACATTGTGTAGTAGTTGCTGCTCCAATAATATTCATATACTATTTTCTTAACTGATATAAAATAAACATTAAAAATTTATCCTCAATAAGACTTCTTTCAAAAACTATACAAAGTTATTACTATCTGCGATACACAATTATCAGTGACATTAAAAGAACTCACGTACAATGGGTCACATAAAAACAAAATGTAATAATTATTATTGCGAATGAAGTTGCAAATCAGATTAAAGCGAGAGCTTGCAGACAGATTTGCAGAATGAATATATATATATATATATATACATGTGTGTGTGTGTGTGCGAGTGTGTATGTACACATATATGTACACAATATATATACATACACAAAATATACATATACATAAACACATGTATGTATGTATGTATGTATGTATGTACGCTTAGCTCAATGAATGCATACATAGACAGATAGTATAAGGGGAACACGAATAAAGATGCAGTTTTATTACCACCGATACGTTAAAATAAGAATTATCTATCCAGGTTAATTATAGAGTTCTGAATCATCTGTTATTTTATCTATTCTAATATAGATTACATTTCACCAGACATTGGTACTGCTATCTGGTGCATGAATTTGTTTCTCAGATATGCGATGTGTGTACGCTGGCGTAGTTGGTTACACATTCCCCACAGATCAATAATTGATTCAACGTAACTATAACGGCCATAGTGACATTGGTTCTTTCGCTTTCCCACCGTTGTGTGTAACGTTAGCTTACATATGTCGGTTTCAAATTTTGGCTCAAACCAAACAATTTCGGAACGGTGTAAGTCGATTATATCAACCTCAAGGTTCAACTGGTACTTATTTTATCCACTCCGAAAGGATGAAAGGTGAAGTCGACCTCATCTGTATTTGAAATCAGAACGTTAAAGCGTAGAATATGCTGCTAAGCATTCTGCCCAGCGCGCTAATGATTCTGCCAGTCCACCAACTTATTTGACTTATGTATATTGATGAATGATATATATAAACAGACATGCTTGCACGCATACGAGCATACATATGTACAGATGCACGTTTAACCCCACTTATGATCTAATCCACTATATATTAGCTTCACTGATTTCTTTGAAGAAGTGGTGAAAGAAACATTCAAGACTTGTGAATATATCTGAAGTATGGAAAAGGTAAAAGATGAAAGAAAAACGTTATTTCATGCATGGAACATAACAAAACTTTCTTGCAGGTACCATCAAATTGACAAACGGTATCTAGTGACTTGTTTGACCACCACAATGTGATTTTCATAGAAGTTTCCGGGTGACCATAAAAGTGGTTTTCTTTTGCCTTTCTTCGCCTTTTACAAGACCGAATCTTGTGAGCAGATACATGCATGCCACTATACCCACTAGTGCACTTTAAGCAAAAAAAAAAATGCCAGAACAAACTCTACAAAGCATTTGTCCATAATTCTAACAATGTGCCCAGTGTATATCCCTGAGTTTTGTTATTTTATGTCATTGGCAGGGAAGAATAAGATGCAAAGTTCAACTGAGATTTAGAATTAGATCGCCTGAAGTTGAAACCAATACCATAGGACGTTTCGTCCGATGCTGAAGAAATAATTATACGGCAAGAAAAATGCAGTATTAGTCATTGGAAAATTTCATTATCATACTTGCGAGGAATATGAGTACAAGTGGGGCTTGGAGATCATATAATTTTCTGTGCATTTCCTGAATGCCAGTAGATATGGCTAATTGATACTTCACTCCTATCCTATTGTTGTAGCTATTAACCCCAGTTTTAGCATGATGAAAAATATGTTTGTTATGCACCTAGTTATTTCACAGACTAGGTAGATCAAAACACTCATTGTTCAAATTGCAACATGTTAACCACATTCGAAGTTGATCTATCTAGAATCAAAAGAATCTTTCCTGTATTTTGTTCAAATATAATTTATTAAGGAAACGCTAGTATTATAACATTCCCTGCGATTTTTAGCAGACCGAATTAGCACGTACAGCATTCATTCTTTGCTTGATTTGTTGTATAATATAGTTATATTTTGTTGGCAGTATATAGCCTCAGGTCAGCCTAATCGAACTGAGCAATGATGAAAGTCATAGCAGCTATGAACCTGCTATCATTTAATTTACATTTTGTAGATATAGTGCATGTTGAACTGCATTATGTTAATCTACAGCGTACAATGTGAGGGAGATTTAACTGTTATTTCTTGAGCACAGAACACTGGAGCAGACCTTCGTCGCCAGACTGCGTCGTGGGTGTAATGAAGTGTGCAGTAATTGTATGTTACCGGGATGTGTTACTTGCTGCAGAAAGGTTTACGATGTAGTGTGCAGTGTACATTCCTGATTATTATTGGACAGGGGAATTATACGTTCCTGATTATAGCTTGACAGGGAACAGACAAGAACACGTCTTCCTTGTTCCAGCTACAACAGAGAGAAAGAAAGAAACAAAGGTTAGGAGAAGAAAGAAACATGGCCGATGGTCAAGTGAGAGCCACGTGAGTAAGGGAGGAGGAGTGAGGGAGAGAGTCAATAAAGAAGGGGTACGGCTGAACATTTATGTTTTTAATCACTACAGTTGTTGTTTCCACGCAACGTAGTTCTCCAGGACTGCAGATACTTGATTATACAATTGTTTCACTGATTATGAGATCTAGTTGTGTTTCCTTAGTCGATATGTAAATATTGTCTCCGTAAGATTGAAATCCGCGGCTTCGAGAACATTCGCTCTATTTGTCTGTCGTAGTCTGAATCTAGTAATAGTTACTGAGTTTATCGGAATGTGTAGTTGCTGCAGTGTTGTTGGCAAACTGCTTTGAATGTGTATAGGTAGTGGGATGGCGATTCTGGCAATGTTAAGGTGGTTGCCGTTTTAAAAGGATTGGCATTTTACTTCTTCATACTGCTGATTTGTTCTTCATGTCCAGTTACGCGTGTGATTTTCCTTAGCTGACCTTTGAGATCCAACGCCCGAACACATACACAGATACGCACGCTCACGTACACACACACACACACACACACACACACACACACACACATATATATATGTATATGTATATATATATATATATATATATATATATATATATATATATATATATATATATATATATATATATACACTAGCAAAATGGGTATATCATATAGAATAGCTTTACAAAATCCAGGTGACTGCGATGGTACTAAAAAGCGAGATTCCAAGTCATGTGGAGCATCCATTTGTCGCTGTTCCTTTCCTTTTGACGTTTGAATAGAAGCATGCCAAAGGACAACTGAAAGATTCGGTTTGAATATGAATGAAGTTAGAAGAATTGCTGTATCATGTAGAAGAATACCTTTACGGAATCCAGGTGACTGTTTCATGGCACTGAGAAGACTACACTTTTAGTGGAAGTCCCATTTGCCGCGGTTAGTTTTTTACATTTGAGTATACCCAAGGAGAATTGAAAGATTCAGTTCGAATCTGAACCGGGGTGAGACTACGACTACAGGTTTACTAATCCTGTATGTATTATTATATAAGAGAAAAAAATGTAATAATTGTAGTAGAAAAAGATGTATTTCACATCCGAACTTCTGTTTGTTCTTCAAGTTGCAACTCAGTAACTGTTAATGTTTGGCTCTGAGTTTTATTAATGCTCATGTCAAAAGAAAGTGGGATAGGAAAATGTAATGGCTTAAAGTGGAATGGGACCTTAGATGGTATAACAGGTATGCGAGGATCGAAGATGGTGTTACTTTTACTACAACCAGTGAGAAAATTTGACTCAATAATTTCCTCATACGTTTGTGCACAACTAGTGTTGTACCGTTGCATAATTTTTGTTCAGACGAATTAGGCAATAGCATAACAGGAAATATAGAAAAAGCATAATAGCTTCCATTGAATCATTTACTTTCATTTTGATGGACAAACAAACGAACAAGCACACAAACGGACAGAGACTGCACAGATATGCAGGAAGTATATAGACACATTTAATTTTCAAAATTCGTGTTCTAAACGTCTTAATATGTTTTCAGCGGTGTAGAATTTACAATGTAATCATTCTTTTTCATTCCAGGTGCCATTATATTAAACATTTGCGAAGAGTAGCTATGCCACGCACAAGACATTCAGCAGAACTCTCAAATTTTCAAAGCGGTCGTATTGTTGGGCAATCTGAGGCGGGTCTTAGCCAGCGAAAAACTGCCGAAAGTCTTCAAATTCCTCTTGCTACTGTTAGTAGAATTATAGTGCAATTCAAAAGCCAAGGAAAAGAATAAACAGATTCTCGTCCCGGCCGACCTGGGCCCTCGGAAAGAAGCTTTCCTGTTTGAAGAGATTTGTGGAAAACCAACCATGGTCAAAAGCTTCTGACGTTGCAAAACAGCAAGAAGTTAGTTCAAGAACGTGTTACATATCTGCATAAACTTGGGTATTATGGTCGAGCAGCTAGAAGAAACCCTCTCCTTCAACCAATTAATATCATGAAAAGAAAGAAATGGACCAAGGAGATGTCAGAAAAATTCAGTTCATTTTGGGATAGAGTGATTTTCTCAGATAAATCCAGATTAGCATTATTTTCAGACTGTGGACGTGTTTGAGTCTGGAGGCTTCCCAATCAAGAATTTGATTTGAAACATCCCCAACCAACTGTGAAATATGGCGGTATCTCTGTAATGATATGGGGAGCTGTCCCCAGCAATGGTTATTCTGGGATGATCGAATGTGTTGGAACCATAAACTCTGAAAAAATACATCGAAATACTTAAGCAAGGAATACTTCTGGTGTATTCACACGATGACATAACGAAAAATGAGTCTTTATTCATAGAAGATGGGGTTCCATGCCACACAGCGAATACGAATAAACAATAGCTGACTAAAAATGGGATCAAAAACCTTCCTTGATCGAGCCAATTTCCTGACAAGAACCAAATTGAAAATCTTTGGAACATACTAGATAAAGCTATACGAAAAATTCGAGAGAAATCTAAATCTAAAGATGAATTGTTTTGATTGTTGCGTGAAAAGTAGCCAGAAATTCCACAAGAGACAATCACAAAGTTCATCAGCTCAATGCCAAAAAGGATTTCTGTATTAAAAACTGGAAAGGAAATGTCAACTTAATACTGAAGTATGTAGTCCTATATACATTTCAAATGTTCGCTTTCGTATTAAATAAAAGATTTTGAAAATTAAAGGTGTCTATTTACTACCCGCAAGTCTGTGTATATATATAATAGTAGATAGATACATACGTGCATATACATAATAGCTTCCCTTCAAGCATTTACTTTCATTTTGATGGACAAACAAACAAACACACGAATGGACAGTATTTCTCTTTTATATATATATAGATATACACTCACGTACACATACATATGTATGTATATATATATATATATATATATATATATATATATATATATATATATATATTCGTTTATATTTATATAATGGGCATTACTACAGAATAATGCCACACACTGGACTTCCCAAAATAAACACATTTAGTACCGAATGCGAGGAAAAACAACCAATAGAAGAAGACCAACTTTCTTTAAAATAACTCAGCTATGTATCGACCGATTTTGCGATTACTAGAATGAAACTAAACTCCGCTCATCAGCATAGTATTGTTTACGAAAAGCATATCCAAATAAACAGAATTCTCACCTTACCAAAAACGAACACTCTCCGTATCCGACCAAGCAAAGGGAATGAAGTTTATCTGCATAATTCTTCAACAAAGAAGCGGGAAAACTACTGGGTTGTTTTGGCACATGTGTTGAGACATATATATATATATATATATATATATATATATATATATATATATATATATATATATATATATATATATATATATATATATATATATACGTATATATATATATATATATATGTGTGTGTGTGTGTGTGTATTCATCTACATATGCATACGTATATACACACGCGCTCAGATGTACGGATATGTACGTGCATACACATACATACACATATAAATGACTCAAAATAATGGAAGCCACACGAAATATTAACAATGTACAGTAACTTCTTGAAAAGAACATTATGAAATGAATTTTTATTATAGACATTTTTCTGTTTTAGAACACTGTATCTTGACAGCTTTATGTGAGAAGGCCGAAAACATTTGCACGGCCATTTTTCGTGGTCGTCTCGCATCTGCCTCTCTCATTCAGAACCTCTACTACAAGATATAATGATTAGGTATGGAAACGACTCCAACAATGCCAATGTTTCATCTGTAAAAAAGGCAATGCGAAACATCCATTTCTAATTTGGCAATTAGTAGAAATTTACAATAGTTTTAAGTGGCCGAAAACGTTTGCATTGTACTGTATACATATGCTTAGAAGCGTTTATATAGTGATGATAAATGTCAATATATGTCAATATATAGTATGCACAGAGACACGCATTATCACGGGTGCTTACTCTCAAGCTTGCATATAACGTATATGGACACGTACGCACACAAACACACACACACACACACACACATCGCAATATATATGTATGTACGTGCAATCACCACATATGCGCCCATGCATGCACACACACACACACACATACACACACTAATGCACTCAGTGATTGTGAGATAGTCTATGTGACGTGATTGTGTGAATATGATGTGAAGATGCGTATTTATATATGTGCGAAACCGCATAAAATATAATAAATATAAAAACAAAAAAAAAAACACCAGCTTCTAACTACAAAATAAGACTCAAGTCCAATATGGTGTAAAACTTTCACCACCACAGGTAACTAATTGGCTCCTGCATCAAAGAATCACGTCATAATCCCTTTTCACATTATTATTATTATTGTTTTTTTTTTTCATCTTCCTTTCATCAACACAACATCTTTCTGGCAGCCAAAGATTTATCGTTGTTAAATCACTCAAACACTGCATGGATTATATTCAGTAATGGTGGAAGATTAATGCTTGAAATTTCAATCTGAACTCTACACTGCATGCTACATCTCTGTTGCATTGATATATTTTCCTGTATAATGTTCTGTTTTGATCTCACCCGCCTCTGTGTCAGTTTGTCTGTCTCTGCCTCTCTATTTATACTTCTCTGTTTGTGTGTGTGTGTGTCTCTCTCTCTCTCTCTTTGCTACTATTTATCTACCTAGCAATCTGTCAATCTATCTGTCTGTTTCTATGTCTCTATGTCCGTCAGATTATATGTCTATATATATATATATGTGTGTGTGTGTGTGTGCGTGTACGCGCGCGTGTGTAGGTATATGTAGATATATCCATGCATGTGTATATACATTATGTATGCATATGAATATATATATATATTTATCACGAACATGTACTTGCATAGAAGGAGACTTGCAGCGTGGAAGGTGTTTATAAGCCATTAAAAATCAAAGACACAAAAACCGTTAGATTCACTTCAACATTTAAATTTAATTTTTGCCAAAATATTTTCGTTGTTTTGAAACCGCGACCTGTGCACTGACAAAATTCCATGCAGCACGAAATGTTGTCAGTGAACGGGTCGCGGTTCGAAAGCGACGAAAATATTTTGGCAAATTAAATTTAAATGTTGGAGTGAATCTAACGGTTTTTGTGCGTATTTTTTGAATGGTTTATAAACAGCTTCCACGCTATATATATATATATATATATATATATATATATATATATATATATATATATATATATATATATATATATATATATATATATATATATTGATGCAAACAGGAAAGTTAGACTCAAAACATGAGTATAACAAACATGGAGTATGTAACTTATGTCTATGTGAATTTCCGTCGTGTGTATGTACATGCATGCATGCGTGTGCCGCGCGCGTGTGTGTGTGTGTGTGTGTGTGTGTATGTGTGTGTGTGTGTTTGTGTGTCTACATGCGTGCGCGTGTGTGCATGTGGTTGAGTGTATGCAAATATAGCTATTAAAAAGAAACTTTCTCTCAATCTGGCCACCTTTTGTCTGCTCACAAAAGTCGTCCGATTTTCACACACACACACTCACACACAAAATCACACACACGAACAGACATGCATATATACGCACTTTGCTTTATATCCTTCCCCCACAAAACATAACACTATCAACTCTCCCACTCTCGTGATGCCACTTTACGCGTAGTTACTTATTCTCATTGCTTATGTTTGTTCAGATCTCTTCTTCTGTGATTAATTAATTTTCCATTCACCAACCGGTAGATTTAGAGGTTTCAGTTACATATGACTATTATGAAATTGCGAACGCCTACATAAGGATATTTATGTATTCGTATAAATTTATTCAGATACCGATAAATATACTATAGCCATGAATCGCGAGCGTGTATGCTTTAGAAACATTTACTATGCTTTCACTAAATGTTTGACAACTATATGCACCGGAGAAGGTGTAGATAGATTTCTAACCCACCTACTTCTTATTCCAGTGGAATATAGAGAACGTTATGGCTGGAGAGTAAAATATTTCGCCAGCACTGAGCTTGTTCTCATTACATATTTCAGTTACACGTACGGGAACAACGTGAATTGAAGCGCTTTGCACAAGGTCCCGAAACGTCCCGCACTCCAAGAAACGAACTCAGAACCTTTTAATTGTGAATCGAACATTTTACACACAAAGCCACCTTCTTTCACAGATGCTAGTAAAGGTAATAATAAAATAAAATAAAGAAAACCCATTTCAACATGACGCAATTTATTGTGTAAATTCTACATAAACATTTTGTATTTGAGTTTTCTAGTTTCTAATTGAGTTTCTTTTTTATTTCCTAAAATTTCTGTGAGTTTTTTTTTTTTAATTAGTTTATTATTTGTTTTTTTTAAGTAATGCAATAACTTTGTGTTCAGTAAAAAATTACTTCATAAACACTTACATACTATGAAAGTTATTGAATGCAAAAACAGCGTTACTTCTGCACCGCCCTGTATATTGACTTTAAATTTTGGCACAATTTTAGGGAAAGGGTTAAACTGATTACATCGACACCATTTTTCAACTGGTGCTTATTTTAACGTTGCCGAACAGATGACCTCGGCAGCGTTTGAACTCAGAACGTAAGGTCGGACGAAATACAGCTAAGCGTTTTGGCCCGTGCGGTTACTATTCTACCAGCTCGCCGCCTTCAACTCTTCATAGAAGAAAGAACACAACAGAATTAAAACCGACATAACAACTACGTGGAGATAATACATTTCAAAATCTCTCAGGGAGATTTATACAGTAGTGATACGATGAAGTAGTTGCATGCTGTCAACTTAATGTGACAGTCTCTTGAAGGGAATAATATTACTGTTGATTAGACCTTGGAAGCTGCACAGCTTCCTGTAGGCTTTGACACATTTCCTGTGTCCTTATGTTTACAAGGGGGAGGTGCTTGTCTCCCCCTTGTAAACATAAGGACACAGGAAATGTGTCAAGGCCGATAGGAAATTGTGCATCTTCCTAGGTCTAACCAACAGTAGTATTATTCCCTTCAGGGGTTTTGATATAGTAGACACAGCAAGCAAATTTCCATCAAATTTCCATTAAATTTCCATTACGCTTTTTGAAAGGGCAGATACACAAGATAAGTTCTTTGGTGCATTGAAGTAATTCATTTTAATCTTAGTGGAGTTCGATTTAGTTCTGATCTTCACGTCGTAAAAGGAAATGACATCTAAATTAAAGTGATTATGTTGCCAGTATGTTCTTATCACTAAAATCTTGTAGGCGGACCTTGTAGGGATTAACCTCCAGATTTTTTCACGTATGAGTGAACAGTGGTTACTTACATTGTTTTGTTTTGTCCTCGCGGAGACCTGGTCCATTTCTAGAATGTCTAAGATTCGTATTTGCTTGGTATTGATTATTTTGATACAGGTCAAACCTGAACGAGCCGATGTGATGATCAATGGCAATCCAGCCTTGATCATCTCGTTTTTTAGGGTATATATATATATATATATATATATATATATATATATATATATATATATATATATATATTCGTTCATATGATATCTCCACAATGTGTTGATGAAGAGGAAACCATGTAATCGCTACCAATATAGCAAGAGATTTCTCTGCAAAAGTCTAAAGTAGACTCCTAAAGGATCGATCTCCTTGGTTATATATCAAAAATTTGAATTTAAAAGAGAGTTTTGACTCTCTTTTCAATTTAAATTTTTTTTATATATATATATATATATATATATATATATATATATATATATATATATATATATATATATATATATATATATATATATATATATATATATATATATATATATATATATATATATATATTGTGTAAATGTGTATAGAATAATATATCAGATAAATAAAGTTAAAACATGGTCTGGTTTTCACGTTTTTTTTTATTATTGTATTTTAACAATTTTTTTTTTTACAATGTTGAGGTGTGTTAAACGTTAAAAAAGCATTTTGTAATGTTCATAAAGTTCAATTAGCGCTTTCGTACGTTCGTAGTAATCGTAAAATTTCAAAAGGTATATAACTGACAGTTGCGTTCTTGACAAGTGTAGTAAAATGACTGACTTCTTCCTTTTTAGTCTGATGACTAAAACAAATGAAAGAAGATACACACGCATGTTTGGCTCTTTGGTAAGAAGCTTGCTTTTAGCCATATGGTACGAGGTTCAGTAGCAGTGCGTGGCACCTTGGGCAAGTATTTTGTACAATAGTCTTGAGCCAACCAACGACTTGTGAGTGGATTTGGCAAACGAAAACTGAAAAAAACCCGTCGTATATATATTTATATATATATATATATATATGTATATATATATATATTACGGAGATGTACTTGCATAGCAAGTGACCTGATCTGAGATCGTGTGCTGGAACGAAAACAATTGCAGCGTGGAAGGTGTTTATAAGCCATTTAAAATAACATTTAAAATGGCTTATAAACACCTTCCACGCTGCAGTTATATATATATATATATATATATATATATATATATATATATATATATATATATATATATACAATATATATATATATATATATATATATATATATATATATATATATATTGTTTACGTTTTGTTTGCAATGTCCTGTACCCAGATATGCACCTATATATACAGGTAGACGTAGGTATGCACATGCATGTACGTATATATGCATATACTCATTTATATTTGTTTTATATATATATATATAACCCGCCCTGCCGTTTCCCGCCTCCCTTTTCCCCTCACCTACCATCCCACCACCCTACCCCTCCAACGCTCCATTCTCCGAGCTTTTCGGCGCCTCCAGTCCGACCCCTCCACCTCTCACATCTTCCCTAATCGACCCCTCCCCTCCTTCAAACGAGCCCACAACCTACGGGACCTCTTGGTCCACAGCTTCTTCCCCAACCCAACCTCCCAACCTGGCTCGTTCCCCTGCTCCCGCCCACGCTGCCGCACTTCCCCTTACCTCTCCAACACCACCCTCCTCACCAGCACCCATCACCGACCCTATCGCATCACCGACTCCTTCACCTGCACGTCTACCAACATCATATATTACCTCTCCTGCTCTCTCTGCCAATCCCTGTACATCGGACAAACGGGGCGCCGCCTGGCCGACCGATTCGCGGAACACCTCCGAGATATCAACGTCGGCAATGACACCCCGGTGTCACGCCACTTCCGTTCTGCCGGCCACTCCTTGCGGCAACACCTGTCTGTGTTTGGATTGTCCATGCACAGGGGCCATCCGGACTCCCGTTTGCGCCGTGAACAGGGATTAATCTTCTATCTTCGCTCCTTTGCGCCACATGGGCTCAACTCCCCTCCACTCTTCATCTAACCCCCTCCTCCTGTCTCTCTCCCCCACCCTCCCTCCTACCACCCATCTCTCCCCTCCCCCACCTCCTGCTCCGACTCCTACTTCTTTGTACGTCTCTTCACCTATCTTCATACTTCTCTCCACTCCCACTTCTCTTCACCCCTACTCTTTCTCTCCTCTCTCTTACTCTCTCTCACTCTCTTCTCTCGTACTCCCCCCCTCTCACTCTTACTCTCTACACTCTTACTCTCTTACTCTCTCACCCCTACTCTCTCACTCTCTTCCCCTCTCTCTCACTCTCTTTCTCTTCCTCTCTTTCTCCCCCCATACCCCTCTTCCCTCTCTCTCACTCTCTTTCTCTTCCTCTCTTTCTCTTCCTCTCTTTCTCTTCCTCTCTTTCTCTTCATCTCTTTCTCTTCCTTCTTTCTCTTCTTCTTCCTCTCTTTCTCCCCCCCATACCTACCTTCCCCTCTTTCTCTCCCCCCATACCCACCTTCCCCCTCTCTCAATCCACCTTCCCTCTCTTATACCCACCCTCTCTCCTCTCTTCCTCTCCCGTCCCATACCCATCTTCCCCCTCTTTTACATCCACCTTCCCCTTCTCCCTCCTCGTCAACACCCCCTCATAAGCTCATCCCACCACACCCCAACACACTCCTACTCTACTTTCCCACTCCACCCCATCCAATTCCTTACACCCACCACCCACCCCTACCCACATACCCCACCCTACCCACATACCCCTACCTCTACCCCACCCTCAGCCTAACCCACACTCCACCCATGCCTTCCCCACCTCCCAACACCCTCACATCACACCACACCAATACCCTCGCATCACACCACGCACACCACACCAATACCCTCGCATCACACCACGCACACACTACAACTGACCAACTACTTTCTCCCTTTCTCCCTTCCCCATTTTCACACTACATACGTCAAGATCACCAGCATTCTACCTCCCACACACAGCCCCTCGTTCCCGATCACCGTTTGTTATCTCCCCCTTTCTTAGCTCTCCTGAAATAAGAATTTCTAACTTCCGGTCAGCCATTGTTATGATCGGCCATTATTATGATCGGCCATTATTATGATTGACCGTTGACTGAACACTATTCAATTTTTTTTCTCCGTGTTTTTCTCCTTGTCTCCGTATTCTTTCTGTTGAAGAGCGTAGCTCGAAACGTCAAAGACTTTCCGTTTTCCCGAGCGTCATACTAATATATACTTTTGTTATTTACACCACCTGTCCTCGTCTGTTGTTATTATTTGTATATTCTCCCATATATATATATATATATATATATATATATATATATATACACACACACACCCCTGTGAGGCCATAGTTTAATGACTGAAACAAGAAGCTGTGCACCCATACATATACATATGCTTATATGTGAAATAACGTGAGAGTATGTATATGTATGTATATGTATGTGTGTGTAGTTTTGGTCCATGGTATTCGTCTGTTAGTTTCGGGAAACTACCAGTAACGTTCACATATACTAACGAGAGGACTCAATAATGAGTCTCAACAAAACTCCAGTGTAAGTTTGCCTCTCTAAATAATTGTTCATGTGCATGCCAGTATTTATATATGTACAGGAATTTTTATGTGTTTCATGCATGTCAGTGTGTGAATCTGTTTCCAATCAGTGACGAAATGTGGTGTGTGATAGTGGGAATTTTTTCTTGTCGTATTCTTAATGCTCCGGAAAAAGGGATTGATTCACTACAAACACTATGAATCCTTAAGATTCATAGAAGGATTAGATTGTATTCATTTTGTTCGCTTATTTTATGTCTATTTTACAATATATATGTACGTTTATTTTATACTCCGATAACTTTCAGAACGTAGCAAGAAAATCTATTTCTTCATTTTGAAGTTTGAAGTATATTAGCGAGAGAAAGTGAGCGTTGACACAAAGATTGCATGCAACAAATAAAAACGCTAGCGTTGCTAAATCAAGTCCAGAATGGAAATAAAAATGCAAAAGTAAACATTTGCCTATGTAATCTTATATTATTTTATAGTATCTTATTTTCATTCTGTTTGCTGTGTTTTCCTTCGCTAATCTTTCAAAAGAATAAACAAATCTATCTTCTTTGCTATAAAGCTTCCGAAGTAAATCTCTTTTCTAATGAATGATTAACTAAGAATTTAATACACAGAATTACAAATAAAAACTCTGGTTTAATGTATTTTCTAATCTTCTTTAATCTTCGAAGCTACGTGTGCAAATAATTATGCACATGGATGTGTATATGTATATGCGCACAAGTATGTGGTATGTCTGCGTGAGGGAAATTAACATTATATATATATATATATAAAGAGAGAGAGGGGGGAAGAGTAAGAGAGACTAAGGGATAGATAGACTTTCTAATGTACATACATACATACATACATACATACATACATGCATGCTGAATTGTCTATATTTGGCAAAATTGCCTGCCACCTTAACTGCTGTTATTCAGAGACTCAAAAAGACTGGGCAACAATTCTTACTCTTAGAGCTGAAAGCGGACGATCATCTCCAATGTTATAAATATTTCAACGAGAATATTCCAACGAAAAAGATCTTTCTGTAATTCTGTTCGTGTTGGTATTAAGTTCATTATCATTCCCGTCGCGAAAATCAAATGACTACATCTTAGGGTCTGCAATTGCTAGAGATATTAATGTCACCCTTAATTTCTTTGTGCATGACCTTGAGATTTATGCTAAAAATGTTAACAATTGCCAAATCCACCCCCCGCCGCCAAAAAAAGCTGGAAATAATAACAACATTTTCAACCGACAGGAATGGGATTTGGCGAGAAGAAATGTTCGTATTTGATTGTTGAACAAGGAAAGTCTGTCCCCCAGAGCCAAAACCAGTGCATCAATGGTCTCACTGTCTCTCCCGTCCCACACAATGTATCCTATAAGTACCAAGGCATTGATGAAAACATATACGAAGGTTTCCAGCTGATATCAGCGACTTGCGTGTTTTAACGCCCATGGAGTGTATTCTCTACAGACGAGTAAAGTACCTCAAACGTTGGAAACAGCATTGGAACTGCAAATGCATTGTGGGATATTGTCTTGATGTAAGTGGAGAGTTCTGACTGTCACTATATTCTTGGGTCACTCTAACTTTATTCATAGTACCTTCGTATATGTTTGTATGACCTACCACAGCTGCATGAGGTGGAGTAAACGCAGCCTTTGGTCATATTCTCTTCTATTAGTAGTTTTACTCGCAGGAAATATTTGCGAAGTGTTGTATTACACTTGAATACTGTCCGGATGTCATATGGGCCGCATATCTTTTGTAGCTTTTCGGAGAGGCCTTTCACATAGGGTTGGCAGACTGTGGTCAGTATATGGGTTGCATCCGTTCTTCTCTTCATAACGGGAGTGGATCGTACGTTTTGGGGGAAGTTGTTGCTTAATAGATTGTTACTTAGCTTGATCATTTCTTCGTGGTGTGTATCAGAATCGCTACTTATATTTTTTTGCTCGATGTTCTGGGCAACGAGCAATCCCTCTCTTTACACTATATGAAGTTGAGGTATCGTCCAGTGAAGGTTGGCTTGCCGTGTACGGATGTCCTGGAACCATATTTGGTGCGTGTTGTTATTACGTCCATTAATGCTTGCTGATTGTCTTTCCTTTTCCATTATGAACTGTAAGGATGGTTTTATTGAGTTCACATGATCTAACTCAATTGAATTGATTTGATACCTCAACTTCAATTCTCACCCTCCATACAGTGTAAAAAGAGGGATTGCTCAGTGCCTAAAATATCGAGCAAACAAGTAGTGATGAGATATTGATAAATCGGATATAACTGATAATGCATTGAAAAAACTGAGACCACCTCCCCCTGTGGGATGAAGTTAAAACAATAGACAGAGAACACCACTGGAAAATACTGAAACTAAAAGAAGCAGCACATATGCTAGGACATAATAACCTCTTAAGCAGACCTAGTGCAGATATGAGTAGCATAAGCAAACTGGTATTAAGGAAGATTAGAAAAATATTAAATTTATAAGCCCTAAAATTCACTCCATAATTGCCCACGAGTTCAAATTCCGCCAAGGTCGACTTTGGCGTTCATTCTTTCGGGGTCGATAAATTAAGTACCGGTTGCGCACTGGGGTCGATCTAATTAATTGGCTCCCCCTCCCCTAAAATTTCGGGCCTTGTGCCTAGAGTAGAAAAGAATATATATTGAGTTCATTTTTTCTTGTTTCTTCTGCTGGACCAATGCGCGCGCGTGCGCGAGAGTGTATGAGCGAGAGAGGGGGAAAAGGGAGAGTATATTATTGCATAAGTGTTTGGCAGTGTTTCTATAAATATATAATTCCTGTTTGCTCTGGTCTAAAATAGCGTTTTATAAGAATTTAACAATTCTTCAAAAACAGTTTTCAAATATACCTCTCTCATAAATTATTCAGTTTCTGCTGTCACATATTATTCCGAATGTCAAAAATAATTCTTGTTCTTTCCTTATCAATTTCAATTTGAGATGTATAACTGTCTGTTTCAGATCGATTAAGATCAATTAAAGAATAAATAGCTGCGATATTAAATATCCGTTTGAATGCAAAATAATCATTAAATATTCAATGATCTGAAAGAACAAAACTTGAAATCAGACCTGTATTTCTAATATAGGCACAAGTCCAATCTCCAGGAAGGTCTTGTACACTGTAATGTGCATGACGTCTTTCCGAGGGTATAGTCGGTTAAAGAGTCGAAGACTTCTGAGATCCTTAACATAGAAACCACGCAACTATGTTTTTGTTTATATTGTATCTCGACCTTATATATATATACATATATATATATATATATATATATATATATATATATATATATATATATATATATATATATATATATATATATATATATATATATATAAAACATCTAGATCGCCTTCAAATAGCAGTCATCCGTCTAGAATGCACAACCGGCCTTTATTTGACGTCGATTATAAATGAGTAAAATCTACAATGCTTTTGCTAATTGTAACACAAACTTTCTCTCATCTCCCCTGCCAATTCTGTTGTTCTCAGATCTTCAGCCATTGTTTGTTTTGGCAAAATATTGTTTTGTATTACTCTGTCTTTTACATTCATTTTATTCTAAATGTTAGAACACGGTCAGCTAATCCATCAAGACATTCACGATTCTGGCAGTGCTCCCTCTTAGTTCTAAGCATAAATTTGGAAAACTTCCCATATTTTTTCTTGTCTCGTAGATGGAGTTCAGAATTTTGTTTCCTCACAATAAAGTTATTGTCTTTATTGTAAAAGCTGCAATCTGTGCAGACAGGGTTTCAGAACAGCTAGGACATGAGTTTACCAGCTACTACATAACATAGTAGTCCAACTTATATTTTATACATCAAAATCATGACCATACGTTTAAGAAGGTCGTTTTCCAATCATGCTGTACTGAGTTCGATCCTACAATGAGTCATCTTGCAGAAGTGTCTTCTGCCATAACCACAGGTCAAACAGATTTTTATCGGTGAGATTTAGATGTTAGGACTTGTTAGTAAGTCCGTCACATGGACTGAACTTCTTAATGGTTTGTGAACATAAACTGTTACTCGGTTTAACAGCTTCACCTGCCGCTTATGCGCGGCAGTGATGTCAACTATATTGAAGGCATCCAGAACAAGTCTCTAATCTAAAAGTAAATAATTAGTCATGATATATTCTCTATTTTCTCTTGAATCTCTTCTGCCTGGGTCACACACACACACACACACACACACACACACACACACACACATACATACACACACACACACACACACACACACACACACACTCTCACACACACACATACACACACACGCCGGCATACAAAGATGTACACTCAGAAAATAGAGCCGAGCTAATTTTATTACTTCAGTTATATGTTTGATCTTTTCTTTCACAATTGTTATTTATTTATTTTGATTTTACAGATTTTCTAGAATTAATTTAATGAGTGTATGCAGTATCTTCCGAAAAATTTAAGTACAACACTGAAAAAGCAAGGTAATTAAGCATAATCTCTTTCGAATTTGGGATAATTTTGCTTCTTCGACATGTAATTTTGAACTTGTTTTGTGAAAAGGTGTTTCAACATAATATTAATTAAACTTTTAGTGACCAAAGATATACTTTCGTCTGTGAAATATATAAAGGCATTTATTTACAGAACATGCCATATCAAATATAAGTACACCTCTACCAATCTAGTGGTAGTCGGAGTAATAATTTCTCGCTCTATATTTTTAGGTTTTAGCTATTTTGGAAACAATTTAAATGAAAGAAACGTTATAGCTTGTCATTTCTCATTAAAGCAGTTCACTGGAATGAGATAACATCTACCGCACATTACAAGGGCTTAGCAAACATTCCTTGCAAATCTATTGACATCAAACTAGCAATTCTTCTAATCGGTTTTACACACTTGTCGCTTACCAAATGTATGAATTCTTGAAAGATTTTCAGATCCCCGCTTCTCATTCTTTCCCACTTCTCACTACTCTCTTTTTCTATCATTATTTCTAGTGCACACAAACAGACAGCATGCTTTCTTTTTTTCTACTCTAACTACCTCCACCACCTCTTCTCTGTTTTACTCATTCCTTGATTTCTCTATTTTCGTGTTTTCTTCTCCTTTTCATTATATTTTATTTTAAATTGATTTCTCTGACATTTCAAGACTATACAAACAAATGCTAATATCACCGAGAGCATTCGTACGTAATGAATGCAGCAGATATTAAAAGCTCTACAAGTGAATCGATCCAAAAAAATCCTCTTTGATGTTACTATTCCGATTGTTAATAATCTGGGAATATGACAAACAAAAAAAAATTCGGATTAAATTGTAGAAAAGCAGTAAAAGAGAAAAACTAACTAAAATGTACACTGCTTCTACCTTAGAAAACCACTTTGTAAATTATATGTGAGTGTATGTATAGCTGTGTGTGTATGTGTGTTTCTGTATTTGTCGTGAGTCTTTAATTGTCTATTTTCTATATTCTTTAGATCCGTCTTTGAATACGCATTGGTTTTCATTGGTTTCAGTGATTGTCTAAGAGAACGATGCAATGCCTGAGGGTCGGGTAGTGTTCTTTTGGAATAACTTATAATGGGAAAATCTACAGGTGGTATGTTATACATTTATGTATGTGTATGTGTGTGTGTGTTTACAAGTATGTATGCATGTATATGTCTGTATTCATTAATTACGTATATGAGCGTATAAGTAAGAAATGAAATGAGGATGGAATGGTTGCCAAAATCTAATTGAATGTTCATAGGGTACATAATATTAGAGAGATAGAAAAACAAATATGATAACTAGTCCTACACACATGCATACACATACGAATACACACGTACGTGCATATATATATATATATATATATATATATATATATATATATATATATATATATATATATATATATAAAATGGTAGTATGTTGTCAACATTATCCTGTTACTACTGTATAAATCTCTCTGAGAGATTTAGAAATGTATTATTTCTATTTATATATACATACTTATATACAAACACACACATACACACACACACATATATACATATATATATATGTATATATACATATATATATGCATATATATATATATATATATATATATATATATATATATATATATATATATATATATATATATATATATATATATATATACTAGATACAAGATAGATAGATAGATAGATAGATAGATAGATAGATAGATAGATAGATAGATAGATAGATAGATAGAATAGTGTGTTGCTTGTTAAATACACAGGTAAATACAACTGTATGTATTAGGAAAATATGAGGATAAAGCTGAAGGCATATATAAGTGTGTTTGTACGCGTGTGAGAGAGAAAAATAGAGGAAGAGAGAGAGAGAGAGAGATATAGAGAGAGAGAGAGAAAGAGAGAGAGAGAACGAGAGAGAGAGAGAGACTGAGTGTGTGTGAACAAGTTTATGTGTAGCGTGCGTGGAGATGAGTGTCTAAAAATCTGTCACTGTGTGAACCAAAAGAACTCGGACATGACTTGGTAACACTAATACTTCACGACCCCATTCGGTTATCCACCTCTACTGGATGCTGAGTAATTTGCAGCAGCCTGTCGGACGGTCTATTGTTGCAACTGTCGGCCACTGTTTTCTTTCATTTTGTTTCCTCCAAGTTACACTCGATCTTGTATACATATTAACATGAGCCTTAAATATATGATTATATTGTCTGATTTTATAAGATGCAGTTTAAGAAGTGAGTTTAAAGAGAGAGAGATTGCTGGTATATCTAGCAGGTCGATCAAGCGCGTTAAGATTCCTTCGCTTATATGAAAATTCTTTCTAATGTTAATATATGCACACTCTCGTAACGGTCGATCAAAATATGAGTCAGCCATCATTTTGCAGCACAAATTTGCATTCGTAACAGCCTGACTCAAAATGGCAGTGTCATGCAGGTCATCTCTGCTGTAGTAATCATCTTCGGTGGAGCCCCATCATTCTGAGCCTCAGCACTTTGAATATGCGTTAACTGAAGTTCATGCAAGCTCTCTGGTACTATTTATTTTGTAACACTCTCTCTCTCATTCTATTTCTGTCTCTCTCTCTCTCATTATGTTTCCCTCTCCTTCCCTCTCTCTCCAACACTCTTACCCATCCCCCTTTATCTCAGCGTCCTCTTCTCTCTCTCGCTCTATCTCTCTATTGGTCACTCTCTCCCTCCATTCTTCCTTCCCACTTTCTCTCTCTCCACCCCCTCTCTCTGACATTATATTACCACTCGTTTAATTCCTCTCCCAATAGTTATCACTAGGTGCCTAGGTAATATGCCACTACTTCTTATCTGTCTTCGCACGAGGCAAGCTAAAATATAAATGTATGATTTAGACGATGACAAGGTTCAATGCAAAATCAAATTCAGGGTGAGAGCATTAGCCGTGTGGCCAGCACATTGTATAAATACATGAAACAAATATTACGTGTGGGTGTGTATGTGTGTGTTTGTGTGTGTGTGAGTGGTGCTGTCTGCATAGATATATATATACACATATACACATATATATATATATACATGTATAAATTATGTATATATCGATTTACATACATAGATACATATGAATTATTTACATATATATTAATATACATCTATATATATGTATATATATATATATATATATATATATATATATATATATATATATATAGAGAGAGAGAGAGAGAGAGAGAGAGAGAGAGAGAGAGACATACATATACATATATATATAAGCAAATATATACAATATATATATACATAGATATATATATATACACATACACATACATACATACATACATATATATATATATATATATATATATATATATATATATATATATATATATATATATATATATATATATTCAGTATCTGCCCTAGAATTCTTAATATATACGTGAGGTGATGGTATGCTGGAAATCATTTATGCAGGTGCATTAGAAAATGTGTATGATATTTTACAGAACAACTATGTAAACATAAAGAAACTTCTTTTTTCATGCACAGCAATATTGCGAATTTGTCTCACCTGCACAAAGAAACAAATTTACTACTAAAACAAAATTATAAGACAAACCCATCAAATGAATATAATCAAATGAAACAATCGTAACACAAACGTTTGTGTGCAGTCATACCAGCACCTATATACCTACTTTACATAAGTGCAGTTATACACACATATATACATACATGCACACACGTACATATATGGGACTGTAAATGTATACTCACTGCCAGAGACTAATGAACAATTATGTTAATATGATACGTTAGAACCAAATCAGGCAAATGCATCTTACACCTGCTCGTAGCTGAAGTGACATGCATACACGCTCCATCACATATGTTCACACCTATATAGATACGTATATGCACACACACACACACACACACACACACACACACACACACTCACACACAATCACAGGTATATGTACATAAATGCAGGTCTTATGTGTGTATATATATATACATATATATATGTACCATATATATATATATATATATATATATATATATATATATATATACATACATATATATGTATGTGTGTGAGTGTGTGTGTGCGCGCGTGTGTGTGTGCGTGCGCCTATGAGTGTGTATGCGCGCGCACACAGAGAGAGGGAGAAAGAATTATGTGTGAGATGCAAAGGTCTCTATTTGAGAAATATAAGCCTGAAAAAATGAAATCACCATCCTAGTCCGGTATAGAATTAACTTACTTATATTTAGGGACGCAAAGATAATCTTCTGTTGATACGTCCGTCATTCAGCTAAGAAGGGATATATATATATATATATATATATATATATATATATATATATATATATATATATATATATATATATATATATATATATATATGCGTGTGTGTGTGTGTGTGTGTGTGTTTGATGGTGTCTATGTATACATACTGCTTTATGTGTATATGGGTAGGTATCCGGGTAGTAATGTGGGTATCGTGTTGCGTTGCACCTAGAGGCAGAAAACATTTAGAGGTTATTTGTCGGCGCCAATATGACGGGCTAGGTCTGTTGTCGTTCTGAAAATTCATTAATCACCGTTTATGATTTATTCATTTAAGTACCACGAGAAGTGTAAAAAATTCGAAATTGTTTAACGCTTTCTATACAACATGTATTATTATATCGTTAAGAATTCTGTTTTGACTACATGGAATCCACACTAATCTTCTTCTATCCCAGCTTCTTAGCATTGTGTTGAATATTCAAGGACTTATGAGTGTAATGTGACACATCGAGAAAACAAGCGGTAAATATTGACTGAAAGCACAGGGAAGAATTAAGCAAATGTAAGTGCTCTTCATATTTCAAGCTGAAGCACTTCATCAAAAATTCAGATAGATAAACAAAGGATGGCATGGAAAGAATGAAGCAAATTAGACTAACAAATTAAAAGTAATACGTAGAAAATAGGCGTTGCCTGTCTTATATGTATGTATGTGTGTATGTATGTATACACGTATGCATGCGTATATGTATGTATTTGTGTATATATATTTCTCCAAAAATAATGTTACTATACGCAAAATTTTATAACATTTTTGTATCAAGACGATTTAAATATATTCTTTAAACATAAAACAAGCCTTCTGTAGTCTTTTCACTCTTTTTTATCTTTTATACATCCAATCACGTTGTTTCACATAGCACCTCTGTCACACACACACCACACACACACACGTATATATATATATATATATATATATATATATATATATATATATATATATATATATATATATATAATGATGCATCATTTCACATGCACATTGTCAAGTTGACAGCAAGGTGCAGACAACTGGCGGGGTGGATACTGAGGACTTTCCGTACAAGGGCTCAAAAAGTCATGTTGATTCTATGGAAGACATTTGTTCTGAGCCGCCTAGACTATTGCTCTCAGTTGTGGTCACCACACAGTGTTAAGCGGACAGCAGAACTCGAGGCAATTCAGCGGCACTATACAAAAAAGATCGCCACAGTCCAACAGATGAACTACAGGGAGCGACTGAAGGCACTAGGTCTCTACTCCCTGGAGCGCAGGTGGGAGAGATATGTAATAATATACATATGGAAAATACTGGAAGGACTGGTGCCAAACTTTGGTATCAAGTACTACAGGAATGCCCGCACGGGTCGACACTGCATGGTGCCAAAGGTACCGTCCACTGCATCTCACATAAGAACGAGATACTGCAGCAGCCTCGGTTTCAGAGGACCTCAGCTCTTCAATGCCCTGCCAAAACATTTGAGAGACATGCAAGACATGGATGCGGAGGTCTTCAAGACAAAACTTGACGCTTTCCTCTCCAAGATACCAGACGAACCAATGGCTCGTAATGAGACGCAGTTTAGGGCAGCTGTGTCAAATTCTCTTATACACCAGATGTGCCATCAAAACGCTTGATTGGACCATGTCAGGTGGGGGAGGAGAGCCATGCAAGGAACGTGAAAATCACGGTGGTGCACCAGCATGACCGCAGCAACTTGGCTGAAACACATAAATAAATAAATAAATAAATATATATATATATATATATATATATATATATATATATATATATATTTGAAGATAAGCAACAAAAATTCAAAAGGTTTTGAATTTTTGTTGCTTAACTTCAAATTTTATTCACCAAATCTCTTGATTTTGTTTTTGGTTTTTTACCCTACCAAATTCTGGTGCCTCAAACATTTTAAGTACCACATCTAATCTTTTGATTAAATATATATTATTATATATATATATATACATCTAAATAGATATACATATATATATATATACATACATAGAGATATAGAGATATACATATATATATATATATATATATATATATATATATATATATATATATATATATATATATATACATATATATATATACATATATATATATACATATATATATATATATATATATATATATATACATATATATATATATATATATATATATATATATATATATATATATATATATATATATATATATATATATATATATACATATATGCATGTAAATATATATGTGTTTATGTATCTTGCAGCAACACCTGTCCGTGTTTGGATTGTCCATGCACAGGGGCCATCCGGACTCCCGTTTGCGCCGTGAACAGGGATTAATCTTCTCTCTTCGTTCCTTTGCGCCACATAGGCTCAACCCCCTTCCCCTCTTCATCTAACCCCCCGCCTCTCTCCCCCACCCTCCCTCCTACCACCCATCTTTCCCCTTTCCTCCCCCACCTCCCCTCCTGATCCGACTCCTACTTCTCTGTACGTCTCTTCACCTCTCTTCACTCCTACTTCTCTTCATTCCTACTTCTCTTCACTCCCACTTCTCTTCACCCCTACTATTTCTCTCCTCTCTCTTACTCTCTCTCACTCTCTTCTCTCTTCCTCTCTCTCTTACTCTCTCTCTCACTCTCTTCTCTCTTTCCCTCTCTCTCACTCTCACTCTCTTCTCTCTCACTCTCTTTCTCTTCCTCTCTTTCTTCCCCCTCCCATACCCACCTTCCCCCTCTCTTACATCCACCTTCCCCTTCCCCTTCATCGTCAACCCCCATCATAAGTTCATCCCACCTCACCCCCAACACACTCCTACTCTACCTTCCCACTCCACCCCATCCAATTCCTTACACCCACCCCACCCACCTACCCACATACCCCTACCTCTACCCCCACCCTCGGACTAACCCACTTTCCACCCATGCCTTCCCCACCTCCCAACACCCTCACATCACATCACACCACGCACACAATACAACTGACCAACTCCTTCTCCCCTCCCCATTTTCACACATGCATACGTCAAGATCACCAGCATTCTATCTCTCACACACACAGCCCCTCGTTCTTCGATCACCGTTTTTTCTCCCCCTTTTGTTATCGCCCCCTTTTCTTAGTTCTCCTGTGTAAAAAAATTTCTAACTTCCGGTCAGCCATAGCTATGATTGACCGTTGACCGAACACTATTCAATTTCTTTTCTCCGTGTTTTCCTCCTTGTCTCCGTATTCTTTCTGTTGAAGAGCGTAGCTCGAAACGTTAAAGACTTTCCGTATTCCCGAGCGTCATACTAATACATCCTTTTGTTGTTTACACCACCTGTCCTCGTCTGTTGTTGTTTTTTCGTACATTCTCCCATATATATATATATATATATATATATATATATATATATATATATATATATATATATATATATATATATACATATATTTGTTAAGCTCGGTACTTGTGGTAACGGTTTCTTATACCGAACCAGTGAAGGAGACGTTTGTGAAGTTGTGGTGGGAGACACCACAGACATAAACACACACACACACACACACACACACACACACACACACACACACACACACACACATACATATATATATATATATTCATAAGAATGGTACAACAAGGTACCGATATTTGCTGGACAATAGCAATCGATATAAAAACGACGCTATTGTATAGCTTCACTGCGTATATACTGGCAAAAATGCGTGTGTGCAACAAAACATGAAAAACTTGTCTTACATTTGAAATGTTGTCTAGGTGAATGCAGCTGATGAGGACTAATCAGATTTACGTTGTGAAACGTATTTGAAAAGTCTGAAACCTAGGTATTGCATTATCCTTAATCTGGGTAAGACAAGATTTTCATGTTTTGTTGCACACACGCATTTTTGCCTGTATATACGCAGTGAAGCTATACAATAGCGTCGTTTTTATATCGATTGCTATTGTCCAGCAAATATCGGTACCTTGTTGTACCATTCTTATGAATTTATATATATACCCTTATAGGGCTATTTTTTGCTGGAAATTGATACATTTGTATTAGTACATTTGTATTGAAATATATATATATATATATATATATATATATATATATATATATATATATATATATATTCTCTTTTACTCTTTTACTTGTTTTAGTCATTTGACTGTGGCCATGCTGGAGCACCACCTTTAGTCGAGCAAATCGACCCCAGGACTTATTCTTTGTAAGCCTAGTACTTATTCTATCGTCTCTTTTGCCGAACCGCTAAGTTACGGGGACGTAAACACACCAGAATCGGTTGTCAAGCGATGTTGGGGGGACAAACACAGACACGCAAACATATACACACACATACATATATACACATATATACGACAGGCTTCTTTCAGTTTCCGTCTACCAAATCCACTCACAAGGCTTTGGTCGGCCCGAGGCTATAGTAGAAGACACTTGCCCAAGGTGCCACGCAGTGGGACTGAACCCGGAACCATGTGGTTGGTAAGCAAGCTACTTACCACACAGCCACTCCTACGCCTAAATATATATATACACATATATATATATATATATATATATATATATATATATATATATATATATATATATATATATATATATATATATATATATATATATATATATATATATATATATATATATATATATATATATATATATATATATATATATATATATATATATATATATATATATATATATATATATATATATATATATATATATGCATCTATACGTCGGATACTATCAGTTTCCATCTCCCAAAACCACTCACAAGGTTATGGTAGAAGACACTTGCCGAAGGTGCCACGCAGTATTCTCATATTAACGTTTTTATCATTTGGGACTGTAAAGTGAATTATCTGGCACTTTCTATTTTCTTTATCTACTACTACTACCACTACTACTACCACTACTACTACCACCACTACTACTACTACTACTACTACTACTACTACTACTACTACTACTACTACTATCAAATCAAGCCTTGTAGCTTCTACTACTCTGTCAGTCTGAATGTTGTAGTCCCACAACATCTTAAATTTCTGACTTTAAAGTACTTTACTAGGTTCATGCCCATTCCAGTTATGTCTTATGTTTAAATCCTAGCTTTGCTTTTCTTTTACCTTCTTGGCTCACTAGTTCACTAATTGGTGGTGGTGGTGGTAGTAGTAGTATTAGTAGTAGTAGTTGTAGCAGCAGCGGTGGTGGTGGTGGTGTTTGTGGTGATGCTGCTGCTGCCGCCGCCGCCGCTGAATGTGTGTTCTGTTATGCCTTTTTTTTTGCTTACCTGTTTTCGTTCATGAGTAAGCTGCATTTATCGCTGAGTTAATTTGATCGTTAAAAGCTATAGAGGTTATAGGAGTGATTGTTGTTGTAGATGGACGTGATTGTGTTGGTGGTGGTGGTGACGGTTGTGGCGTCATTGTTGTTGCTGTTGCCGTTCTTCTCCACCTTTACACAGATGTTAGTTGTCTGTCTGAGGAAATGTAGTCCAGCCATGATAACTATTTCTTTGATTCTATACTTCACCGAAGACTGCTCCGCCCCTTTTATTCCAATCATCCTTCGGTGGTTGCTGATATTTTCGTTTTTAATCACTGTTTTTGTTTTATACATACATGCATGCATACACGCACACACATATATCGAGAGATAGGGAGAGAGAGAGAGAGTTTGTATACATCTTTAGCTACATATGTGTATATGAATACGTATGTGTGTGTGAGTGTATGTGTATATATATATATATATATATATATACATATGTGTGTATATACATACATATATATATATATATATATATATATATATATATATATATATATATATATATATATATATATGTATGTATATACACACATATGTATATATATTTATGTATATATTTATGTGTGTGTCCGTGTGTCTGTGTTCTACCCCCGCCATCGCTTGACAACCAATGCTGGCGTGTTTATGACCCTGTAACTAAGATGTTCGGCATAAGCGACTGATAAACTAAGTACTAAGCTTAAAAAGAATCAGTCCTGGGGTAGAGTTCTTCGATGCTCCAGCATGTCCACAGTCAAATAACTGAAACAAGTAAAATAATAAAATACATACACACTGTCACACACACAAACACACACATATGTATATATAGATATGTATGTATGTGTGTATGCATGTATGTATGTATGTATGTATGTATATCTCATACACCCACCCACGCACACATCGATTGTGTATTAGGGGACATGTCTCGAGTTAGTATAAGATAAGGTTTAATTTAAAGTTCATTGTTTTTATGAATCCTCGCCACAACCACCATTGCTAACGCCCTTACACACACACACACACACACACAAACACATTGGAGGAGGAGAATATAATTGGACAGTTTGGAGTGTTGTAAATCTGACCTTTAGATAGACATGGGGGCATTGACTTCCTGTAGTAGGATCATTGTTGTTTTACTCAGCTTCAACTTGGGTCATTTGATACTTTCTGTGTTTTCTTTTCAGCTATTTACGTCGGGTCTATTAAATATATATGATATTAACAAGGTGGTAAGTTCGGTAGAGCGGCGAACTAAAATGCCTGGCTGTATTTAAGTATTGTCTTTTTACGTTCTACATTTATATCCCCTAACGTAAATTTTACACCCTTACTTCCGTTTTCCGTAAAATATGTCCTTGTCACTTTGGTCGATTAAGTAGACTATTATTAATACCATTAAAATAATATACACTGAACCTACTCTGCTTTTCTTTTAGCTTCTTGCCTAACTAGTTCACTAATTACCCTGGTCACTAAGCAATTGCTTGTCCACGGATGGCGAAGAGCGAGAAAAAGACATCGGGCTGTGCACTATTTGATCCGAGCAACGTAACAGATTGCAAGTGAAATTAACGTGCGAGTGGATGAGCACTCCACAGACACGCATACAGATAACGTTCACAGGTAGATTCAGTGTCTCAGACCAAATGTTACAAGGCTTCTCATTTAACTAGCGCTACAGCTCATTTTGCTGGTTGAGTGAACTAGAACAATGTGAAATAAATTGTTTTGCTTAAAGGCAGAAGGCAACGCCCGGAATCGAACTCATATTCCTACGATCGTGAGCCGAATGCACTGAGCACTAAGTCACGCACCTTCATGAAGACTTTGAGAAACCAGTTGATAAATCAAGCAATTAGTAACACATTTAATTTGCTGATTAGTTAATGAATAAACTACTTGACATACAGTAAAAATATAATGGCAAAGTGGCAAATGAAAATATGTTTCGTTACATGGTTTGCATATAAAATTTTGTGAATCAAATTCGAAATGTATATATACATATTACCATTTTGATTGATTTAGAATTGAATAAAGATATGTGTCACTTGTGAATGAAGTCGTGTGATGGAAACCTGTAAAAGAAACCCATCGACAGCACCTGCATTCTGAGAATAAACCATGTGTGTGTGTGTGTGTGTGTGTGCGTGTGTGTGTGTGTGTGTGTGTGTGTGTGTGTGTGTGTGTGTGTATGTGTGTGTGTAATGATTACAGCATAAAAATTTAGAAACTGAAAAATTGAAATACTTCGTTTTTGAAAGTAGAACTTGAAGACGATACAGCGCGAAATATTAACACGGACAAAGTGAATTCAAAACGGTTTCGGGGGATTTAAACAACGGCGCAGTATGAATATATCCTTGGAATAGTTCCCTCATAACATCGGAAACGATTGATCTGCTCCCAGATGTAAATGTGAGGATTGTTGCAAAAGTTGGTCTCAGTTTGTCAATGGATACAGCGAGGTAACACGTACTTTTGCCAAGTACAGAGACTGCAGCACTGTGCATTTAAATATATATATATATATATATATATATATATATATATATATATATATGTGTGTGTGTGTGTGTGTGTGTGTGTGTGTGTGTGTGTCTGTGTGTCTGTGTGTGTGTGTGTATGTGTGTGTGTGTGTATGTATGTGTGTGTGTCTCTCGGTGTGTGTGTATGTATGTATGTATGTGTATGCGTGTTTATATATATATATATATATATATATATATATATATATTTCTCAATGAAGCTGAGATGCGGAGAGTACGACGACGACGACGACGAAGAAGAAGAAGAAGAAGAAGAAGAAGAAGAAGAAGAAGAAGAAGAAGAAGAAGAAGAAGAAGAAGAAGAAGAAGAAGAAGAAGAAGAAGAAGAAGAAGAACAACAACAACAACAACAACAACAACAACAACAACAACAACAACAACAACACGGCTTAATTTAAATCAACTTCAGTTTCTATTACTATGTTATATTGCTGTAGCATTTCTTAGAGGAAAGGAATGTATTTTCCACTTCAAATTTGAACAGATTTGTCATAAATGCACAAGTCGTTGGTTGGAAATAGAAAATGAGGGCAACATCCGGTCACTCCCCAAAAGACATCAACTTATATTTAAGTTGATATATATAAATTGATGTATATACATGGACACAGAATTGGGGAAAGAAGATAAACAACAAGATAACTAGAAACGTTTTGCATTTATGAATATACGTTATTGCGTGAGTATGTATTAGTTTGTTTTTTTACGTCATCCAAAAATACTACTTTGTGTAGAAATGTGTATAAGACTTTTTATTGGAAATGCCAGTATGCAAACACAAATATTTACATATATACATAAATACATACACAGACACAAGCATGCATGCCCACACATATATGCACAGCCGTATTTACAAGCGCGCACACACACACACACACACACACATATTTGTGAGTGTAGGACAAGATCCCCCTACACAAAACACCCCCTCGGACAAAACCCCTATAATTAAAGTGTGAAAAAGCGGCGAGCTGGCAGAATTTTTAGCACGCCGGGCGAAATGTTTAGCGGTATTTCGTCTGTCTTTACGTTTTGAGTTCAAATTCCGCCGAGGTCAACTTTGCCTTTCATCCTTCTAAGGTCAATTAAATAAGTACCATTTACGTGCCGTGGTCAATGTAACCGACTTAATCTCTTTGTCTGTCCTTGTTAGTCCCCTGTGTTTAGCCCCCTGTAGGCAATAAAGAATTAAATATAGTTAAAGTGTGAAAGCGGTTATATTTTTTGGTTACGTTTGGTTTGTTTTTTTTACTTGTTTCAGTCACTAGGCTGTGGCCATGCTGGGGTACCGCCTTGAAGAATTTTTAGTTAAGCGTACCGACTCAAGAATTTTTTTTATTTTACTTGCTTCAGTCATTAGACTGTGGTCATGCTGTGGCACCAGGTTGAAGAATTTTTAAACGACAAAGAAGAAGGCATTCTATAATAGAAAGATAGAAACGATAAGAAGTACGTTTGAACGACTAGCCTTCGGAGAAAATTCAAAAGTTCAGCTCATTCTCATTAATCAAGAAGAGCCCACCGAGCTATCTGCCACATTCCCCTTCAACAATTCAAACATCCAGTTAACGTACAAGCCTTCCTGCATTCGATCTACGTGCTAGTTACGATAGTTATATCTCTTTAAAATCCCACCTTTCTATTTTAAAATAGGAAATACAAGTTTGTTAATTTTATTGTCGCCTTTTATGGGGAAGTCTCGACCGGAGCATCTTTTGGTATACATGTGCACGATGATTCTGTCCTAGGGCTAAATACTAATATCTTAAACATAATGGGACTAGTCATAAACTCTCCCTATTTATCATCATTAGTCGTTTTCTCTTATCTCGAATAGCCAGTACGATATCAACATAGTCATATCTATGGCAGATCTACCAGACACCTCTTTCCGAGTTCTAGACAAATGGTCTTTCATCCATGAGAAATAGGGCTTCCGTGTGTGTAATATTTTGAAAGTGGTATATCTGGCATCGGAATCTTCAAATCGTATAGACTCCTTTAGTAATTTTTTTTTTGTTTGTTTTGCGCTTTGAGTCTATCCTACCAGCATGTCCCATTTTAGTATACGTTAACCAAACTATTTCGGATTTACATTCTATCAACTTTGGTTCACCAAACAATTCAATTGCCCCTGTAATACTCGTCTACTTATACACCATCATCACATGTTTGTGCATGTGTATGCAACTAATGCATAGGATTGTAGCAGAGCCCATTTCATAATCCTAATATTATATACATATATATATATATATCAAAATAAGCATCAGGATATCAAGTAGTGAGACAGTGCGACCCTTTCAAGCTTCCCCATTTGATTGAAAAATGCAATGATTACAGCAAATTAAATTCAGTGCTATCTTCAGCTACTCAAATAGATAAATAGAATTGTAACAAGTAGGACACATTAATATAAGAAGGTGGAAGATATTCATGTTGTTGCTATTTTATCTAAGAATAGACTACTTCAGCTTAAGTATCTAATTCAAGTGAATCTCAATTATTTCTTTTATATATATATATTCATGCAGGAGCGAGACTGATATCCCAGGGAGCTTAGGGTGTAAATTTTATTATCTAATTATCAACATGCACATAGACCGAACTCCATATACTTTGCCGCATGGTTTTATCTAACACTTACTTGCACCATGTGAAGGAAAACATACGTTATAAATGTACGACATCACAAAATAAGTGTATCAACTTCTATGTAAATAAAGTCATATTATTGTAACAATACAAACGGTCGAAACTCTGCGACATGTTCTATATACTGCCTTATACTATTGCTATAAATATACTTGTAAACTTGTACAGTCTGCCAATAGTTGCCTGAATTAATTTGATGTTCATCTTAGCTTATCTATACTCCACTAAGAAACCATACAAAGATAATTTAATTAGTTCAATGAATAGAAGTGTGTTTGTATTGTTGAACATAGATTACTTGTCGGGTGAAATTAAAGGTTATATCTTGAAATTATCTACAAATGCATATTGATAATGAAATTAATGGTTTAGTTCTGTTGGCGTTCAAACGTTTTCGTATGAGAAACATTTATGTAAACAAAGATATCGCTAAGTTCCCACTTCCTACTATATATCCTACTACATAGTCAATCTATACAATCTCAACTCTGATGGGCTCGACCAAAGTGACTTCCCGGATATACAGAAGAAGAACACGGAATCATATATTTCATATTTATTTTCAACATATCAAAGCTGTTTTCTCTGGGTATGCGTTTATATGTTCCTTAGTGCAATGCTTTGAATGCATACACATATATTGAAAGAACATTCATTTGAATAAATGCTTCATTTACGACTGGGTGTGCAAAATATCTTAATGTATGCATTCAAAAACATGTTGCGTGTGGCGACCTTGGTGTTGTTGTTGTTGCTGGTGATGGTGGTAGTGGATGTGAGTACAGGTGTGAGTATGTTTTATAATTAAAGAAATAATGAGATTCGTGTTGATTTTGTTGTTTTTTTTTGTTTTTTTGTTATTCTTCACTTTTTTTAAAATTTGAGCTAGACACATAAGCTTTACCTTTATCAAATTAATATCTTACTGAGAGGAACAGGGGGCGTATCTCGTTTTAATTACGTGTCAGATTATTTCACATGACAAGTTGAAATGTAGATTATTGCTAATACATCCACAGATACAAATTGACTTGCCAAGTTAAAAATTATTATGGAGAAAAGATTTCACTAATCGTTTTAGAAGAGTTTCGACTATTTAAAGAAATATATCTAATGCTGATGTTGCTGTTGGTGGTGTTATTGCAGCATGACCAAAAACATTCTATGTATAGTACGTACACATATAACCATCTTTTTAAGGAACTTTAAGACTTTAAAGTATCCTTCTCTGTTGAGGCGAATCAGTTTCGTGTTCGATTTGAGGCAGAATTCGAGTGCTATTTCCAGCAACTGAAAGGCATCGTCTTATTGGCTCATTTGTTGTAACCCAACTTCAGAACTATATATATATATATATATATATATATATATATATATATATATATATATATATATATATATAAAATATTCACATAGAATTGCGTGTTCTTGCCCTTGCATACGCACACACATATACATAAACACATACACATTTGTGTGTGTGTGCACGTATGTGTGTGGGGGGGTGTGGGGGGTGCGGGTGTGGGGGTGTTTATATATATTTATTGTCATAGCTGCCCGTCTAAATTGTTCTCCGTGTCAACTCTGAAAAGGGAGACCATGTGGGAATATGTTCAAAGCCATGATCAATACGGCTCTGATTACAGTCTGATATATCGTAGACGACATTACTCAGATAGATAGGTACATACATACAAATACACACACACACACTTATATGTATCTATAAACATATACACACTCGCTCACATCCACATACGCACACACACATATATACATATATGTGTGAGTGCATGTGTAAGGACATACAAAACATAACTATTGGGTAATCTTGGAGTTTTGCTGTTATTTGGAGCAAATTGTGTGATTCGTAGAATCCCCTTTACTACTCCAATTATCGAACGTTGTAGCACAAAGTATAAACTGTGGTCAAAGTATATTTTCTAATTGTGTTGCTCTAAATTGGGTTGCTAATGAAAATAACAAATGTAAAATCAAGTAAAGTCTTCAAAGAAGTTTCCTTATTACTATAATAATGTTACCAGATTTGTTAGCCCCAAAGGACAAATAGCAAGTGTTTTGAGTTCTCCCTTTATTTATTATTCAGCAGGATATGATTTGTTTAATGGTTAAACAATTAATTAATTTCCTGTTAGTTTCTAGAAAATTATAAAATTTCAAATCATTTACTGTACGCCAAATATTTCTGTGTATAAAAATTGTAGCTGTGTCTGGCTCTCCGTCAGTTACGACGACATGTGGTTCCAGTTCATCGGATCAACGGAACATGGAAGTGGCTGAGCACTCCACAGATATGCGTACCCTTAACGTAGTTCTCGGGCAGATTCAGCGTGACACACAATGTGAAAAGGCTGGCTCTTTGAATTACAGGCACAACTCATTTTTGCCAGCTGAATGGACTGGGATAAGGAGAAATAGTGTCTTACACACTGCCGGGAAACACTCGATCGTAAAATCGTGGGCCAAATACCTTGGCCACTAAATCACGCGTCTTTTCTATTGGGTCGTCCGGAAAGTTCGTGCCGATTTTTAAAGGAAAGAAAAAGGTCAATAAATACTTACCATTACATTTTTAATCAACCAAATATGAACCATTTTGTTGCACAATGCGTCTCCGTCTTTCTTTTAATTACCCTCTTCCCAGAATTGAGGTGGTTCCATGGCATATAAGTCGAAAGGTAAGCTACTATAAATCGGCACGAACTTTCCGGACAACCCAATATATATCAGATGTTCACGCACATACATAATTCTTACATTAATATAAGTATGTTCTGGAAAATGCGAGCACAATCGAGATAATATTTTCCCTATAAACTGAACCAGGAAATGGACAGGTCAATAACAAGTGGAACCTTAAAAACATTGCAGCTGATGTTAGGATTAGAAGTTAAATATGGCTTCTAGACTAGTTTCAGATGTAAAAATGTCACAAAGGATTGAATTTGTAGGCTGGGGGATCATGTTGGCAACGTCGTTTATATTGTCGGATCATTTTCTTTCACTCACAGCGCCGTTTCATGCTCGAACATCTGATGATGCGGACTTGACTTTTGGCCACGAAACTTTAAACATTGGGGCGTGGTGTGAAACTGTTACTATATTTTATATTCTACTTGCTTCAGTCGTGAGACTGCGGCCATGCTGGGACACCACCTAGAAAAACTTAGACGAATGTACTCGTCTTTTTTCTTTTTAACCTTGGCACTTATTCTATGTCGTACTGCCTCGACATAGAGTAACTACATATATGTAGGTATTTCTAAGTCTGCTGCCTACAATCGCAACCTCCTTTCGCGAAGCAAGATGTTACATGGCATGTCGTGAGTGAATTTTGTTGGCGAAAAGAGCAATAGAAGGTACTTAAGCAAGGTGTGACTAAATCTAAAAGTACTTAGTTTAGAAGATAACTTCGTAACTACCAGATCATATTCATTATGCGTGCGCGCGCACACACACACACACACACACACACACACATATACACACATAAAATTCTCATTAATCCAATCAAGTGAATGGATAGATGAATTGAAGCTAAAATAATTAGAATTTAATTATATCTTAAAATATATGAATACACTTGACCGGTTTCGCAATTGATTTTCACAAGTGTATAGTTTAAAGAGTTGTCTCGCCAATGTCTATGCTAGCCGTTGTTATATATGAAAAAAAGTTTGTGTTTTAAAGCAAGAATGAATAGTAGATTAAATTTAAGATAAAGCTGAAACCACGGCAGCTTTTTAAATCGGGAAGATTTCACACCCTATTTTTAAGTTGTCAAAATGCCGACAGAAAAATTACCAAATTTTTTCAAGTTCCCGTAAAATTTCACATATTTAAAACAAATGTATGGATGTATATGCTGATTTTTATTGCACGAATTCTTTACATATACTACGTTTAGATACATCTGTGCATTTTCTTCATATATGTTTTATTTATTGAGTGTGCTTAAAATCTTCCTCTTTTTTTTATTGTTTGTTTTTTCTAATTCTGGTTGTCTGAATATATTTGCTATAATTTTCACAAAAGTTAATTATTGCCTCCAAATTCACTATGGCAAACTATTTTAAAAACCTTTCACATTTTAACTACACTTAATTTTATGGAAGTGTGAAAAAAATATTTAGATCTCATCGCATTTTGACAAGTTTTCGTCATTGATTTTGTCTTTGGTTTGCCATTTTCTGCCGCTGTTTGGTTTTGGTAATTTAAAATGATTTTAATGAAATTATTCATATACATCATTTATTTATATATGCACACCTTTTATTTATAAGTACAGAAATACACACACACACGCAAATGTGTTTATATTCATTTAAAAATATGCGCAAGAATGTAGATGCGGGTTTGCCTGTATGTATGTGTGTGTGTGTGTGTGTGCGTGTGTGTATGCGCGCGCGCGTGTGTGTGTGTGTGTGCGTATTTATGTGTATATATACCTAAACATGTCAAAATGCTGCAATAACAACAAAAGCAAGATGACAATATCCCACATGGAATAACAAACAACACCAAAAGCCGATTGAAAGAGACAAATAAATAGCACTAATATATTATACAATATATATGTTATATGCATTTATAGAAAGCAACAGAAACACCTAGAGAAAATTTCTACTAAAGTACAACCACCTACACACTAGCACAGTAATCCATAGCGATATACACCCCCACACGCATACACGTATACATACACATACATACACACGCACATACAAAGACGTACACACACACACACACATACGCATGCGCACACAGACACAGAGAGTGAACGGCACACTGCGACACAATCTCACCGCAACAGGATGAGAAGCGAATGCAAACACAGACCCACACGCCCATTCACAGAATGACACATGATAAATAAAGATTTCTAAGACAATGAGCATCACATTCAGATAGGTGATAGAAAACAGCAGAGACTATGAGGTAAATATTCAGGATGATGATAATGATGATGATGATGATGATGATGATGATGATGATGATGATGATGATGATGATGATGATGATGATGATGATGATGATATTGTTTACGACTACGATGACGATGACGATGACGACGACGACGATGACGATGACGACGACGATGATGATGATGACGATGACGAAGAAAATGATGAGAACAATGATAATGAAGATGATGCTGAAGATGATGGTGAGGTGCAGGACGAGGATGTTGATGATGACGGAGATATTAATATATGCGTTGGTGATTTGTGGTAGTAATGATGCTTATGATGATGATGATGACAATGATGATGACAATGATGATGATGACGTTGATGAAGATGATGATGACGATGATGACGCCGATGACGACGACAACGATAATGATGACAATGATGATGATGATGATGATAGCAGTGACGATATACAGAAGTGGTACTGACAATTACCAATACAGATTTAAATATATATAAACACCACCATCATCATCATCATCATCATCATTTTCATGATCATCATCATCATAATCATCATCATCATCGTCATTTTATTCATCATCATCATCATCGTCGTCGTCGTCGTCGTCATCACCATCATCAAAATCATCAACATCATTGTCGTCGCTATCGTTGTTGTTGTTCTTGTTATTAAAGCAACCAAGATGCATAAGAACAATAAATCTCTCATCACTTATGAATGATTGACTGCTATGTAACACCTACACAGAGAAATCGCTTTAAAAATAATAACACCACCAGCACCAGAACCACCACGAACAACAACAACAACAGCACTAACAACAATAATCCCAGTGACGGCCATTGACACTGCAATAAACACTACATCTGAAGCGATAGCACTAATAAAGCAGTAAGATGATCATCGTGGCGATGAAGACCAGAAGGCGGAAAAGAACGAGGAGGAGGAGGAAGGGGAGGAGGAACAGGAGGAGAAGAAGGAGGAGAAGAAGGAGGAGGAGCAGGAAGAGGAAGAGGAAGATGAGGAGGAGGAGCAGAAAGATGAAGAGGAGGATGTTAATGATAATGATAAGGATGATGAAGAAGACAATCATGTTTATCATCAACATCTCTATCGTCGTCGTCAACGTGGTGTTGAAAATGAAGATATTGTATAGCTTACAGAGTTCTTTAAGACGATATAAAAGATCTAACACACGAGAAATGAAAAAAAATAAAATAAAACAAAGACAAAAAAGAAATCGAAGCTAGAAATACTAATTTTAATCTTTTTGAGCATAAATAGGAAAAAAAAATTGTTTGATGTAGCGGCGTGGTGATGGATGAGCTACTGAAAATTTACACAACTGTTGCTGTTACATCTTACCCTTTCTCTCCCCCTCCTCCTTCTCTCTCTCTCTCTTTCTGTGTGTATATATATATATATATATATATATATATATATATATATATATATATATGTATGTATATATGTATGTATGTGTGTGAGTGTGTATCTGTGTATGTATATATAGAATCAACAGATGAGATACAAAGATAGAATACATTTTTGTAGCGCTGATATCATTTCAACTTACGCTCCGAAATCTTTACCGAGGACTAAATCCGTAGGGTTAAGAGTGGTTAAATTGGGATTTCCAGGTGAGCAGATATGGAGATAATGATGCAAATAAACCTGTTTACTTGCAACATTATCTCTGCATGCAGGTATGCATGCATGAATGCATGTATGTATGCATGCGTGTATATATGTATGTATGTATATATGTATGTATGTGTGTATGTATATATATATATGTGTGTATATATATATATATATATATATATATACATACATACATATACATACTAGATTACCTGTGACCCGTTGGGTCTCTGACGGTACAGGTTATAAAACATTGAAGCTGATTTCAACATTGCATTGAAATGAAAACTAATTTTATGATGATTCAGTTAAATATTTCAATTCACTCGTGTTATAATAGGTCTGTTTTACAAGTTCATGTTTAACATTTTATTTATTATTCACAGAATCTAATAAATGTAGAACTTGCGGGATAAACTTGAACTCCAGTAACAGCGTTTATTTATGCTATACGTGCACCCGTCTACAAAAATGCAAAAAAAAAATTGTTATATAACGTAACCATAAAATTAATGGAAACAATTTTACTATTTCAGGGTTAAGTTACTTTCAGAATATTTTCCAGGTATGCACTGTTCTGGCTATTTGTGCAGATACCCTACAAAACCGCCTATCTCAGGAATTTGTGGTCCGATTTACGTGAAACTTGTTTTATTCCGTTTGTATTCACATTTCAGAATATTTTCCCATTATCGACTGATTTGGCTGCATTAAATTACAGACAAGCAAGCACACAAATAAAACTGGCATAACTGCTAATGTTAACACCCACCGACTTTGTTGCCTCATAACTTCGACTGATAACTAACATCTAGATTTAAGATCATAGGGAGTTGTTGCTTGCTGAGATGTATCTCGGTGTCGATAGTTTCTTTGATATTTCTTTTAGCAATTTGTCCTGGTGCCTTTTGAATGCGATGCAGTCTTTTTCCTCTTTCATTCTTTCGCAATAATATTGTACAATGCAAAGCCCGTTGAGGGGGAAAAAGTAGTTGTATTACATTGTTGTTTCTGTGATGTGAGCTCGACTTTCGAAGACGTCATATAGCTTTCGTGGCCAATCGTTGAGGGTCTTGTAAATTTGATTAAGGTTTTATCTGAGCAGAATTGGAGGAATATTTTCACACAGTACACATAATGTTGCGCTCAAAGTGGTGTTGAAAAGATTAAACTATGAGCTTTTAGAGCCTATCCCAATAGTAAAGACCTGTCATTCTATTGATTTATCTACGTGATGTGCGGGGCATAGGAACATCTCGTCGAATAAGGGCAAAAGAGGAAAATTGAAATGATGATGTCAGCATAGTACGAGCTCTGGTCTACTGACTGATCTGATAGCCCTGGATGATAGAATATTAGCAAGACTCTACAGCGGTGAAACTTGAAACGATTAAATAAAATCCTTACAGATGGGAAAAGCGATGCAGACCCATCAATCAGACTTATGTGAGCACTTGAGATAAAAACTTACGTTGCTCTGCTCATAACTGAAAGCAGAAGAGACAAATTTTTAAGACATACCAAATTTGCCTGCCGGCATCAATTATTTTACTTCGCTTCCTCCAACTGCAAGGATTTTTGAAATACTTTCAAATTTCACTCTCTTTAAAAGTTTTACCAATTCTCTATTAACCACGGACATCACATCACTCAATAGAAGAGAGCTTTTAACAATGCTGATATTAGCAATTTTTCCTTTATTAGTGCGTGTATCCTTATTTACCAAGCTCTCCCTATTTGCCCGTAATCACGGTACATTCTTTTGTGATCGATCGCTGAGGTGCTTAAGTTCTCCAACGCTTTTGTTTTGAGTATCGCAACCGCAGCGCAAAGCAAATATGTAAGAGGATACCAAGAAAAATATAAGAAGAGAAGAAAAACAGCAACAGGATTTCTGCGGCGAGTTGGAAGGATCATTGAGAAATTTAAGAATAATCCCAGTAAAATAATACGTAAATACATGCATACATGTATACATGCATATAAACTTATAAATTTATCTAAAGCGATTACACAAGCAACGCTCCCAGCTGTTTGGGAATTACTTGAGCGAAGATATTTCATAACCTTGATTCTCCAGTATCTTATTTTAATCACTTGTTAATTCTCCTGACCTTTCATGCTTTTATAAGAACTTCAGTAATTATTATGGAAGATTATTACATATTGGATAGATTAATATCGCTTATTTTGTTCAAAAAATGTTAATTAAATGAGTTTTAAAATAAATTAATGAAATATGATCCCTGAGAATATAACGACAAACTAACATGCATATATGTAATTTTAATACAGTTCACATTTTTTACCAACCCCGCTTCTGCCTCTCTCAGTCTATTTCTCTCTTTCTCTCTCTCTCTCTCTCTCTCAGTCTCTCTCTCTCTCTCTCTCTCTCTCTCTCTCTCTCTCTCTCCCTCTCTCTCTCCCTCCCTCTTTCTTTCTCTTTTTATTTCTCTTAACGCTTCTCTTTGTATTCATTCTGTACTTTTTCCTTTTCACATCATTGTGACGGCTTAGGGGGGTCAATTTCAAAGACGGAAATTGTGTAAAATCCTGTTGAATCGATTGCATCTGTGATTCAAAGGGCCAGCTTTTGTCACACATAGATTACTACGTTGATTTTGTCTCAGGATTGTGTTAAGGGTACACATCTCGAACACTCAGCCACTACTACCATGATTCAATGAGAAAGTATTTCATTTTATCGAACAACTTGAATACGCATTGTTGAAATTGAAACAAATTCATTCATATTTACTTATCGCGAAAACTATTGCAATAGTCTACTTGGTTCTACGGGCAATATTCCTTAATTATTCATTCGCAGGCTCAGATCGTTGAATCTGGTCATGCCACGACATTACTTCCAAGAATATATGCGAATATATCCTGATCCATTCCTATATAAATTATTATTTATTCCATCGACCACCGAATTTTAAAAGTTAAAGTCAAGTTGCGTAATGTTTTCTTTCTAGTTTTTCACTTATTGTGTCGTTGAGAAAGAAGGAAGAGAGAGAGGGAGAGAGAGAGAGAGAGAGACAGATAGAGAAAGAGATAGGGAAAGAGAACATAATCGGGAAGGAGAAAGAGAGAAAAAGATCAGTTTTATTTCTGTTGCAATTGGTCACGTTTCCGGTTTCTGAACATTGAAAATTTTACTTGTTAATTACACCGTATTAATAGATTTCTTTTTGCAAACTGACAGAATCTTTAGTGCGCCTGACAAAATGCATGGCAGCATTTCGTCCGTCGGTGAGCTGGCAGAATCTTTAGCACGCCGGGTGAAATGCTTAGCGGTATTTCGTCTGCCGTTACGTTCTGAGTTCAAATTCCGCCGAGGTCGACTTTGCCATTCATCCTTTCGGGGTCGATAAAATAAGTGCCAGTCAAGTACTGGGGTCGATGTAATCGACTTAATCCCTTTGCCTGTCCCTGTTTGTCCCCTCTATGTTTAGCTCCTTGTGGGCCACAAAGAAATTAGCATTGCGCCCGTCTTTACATTCTGTTTTCAAATTCCTCTGAGGTCAACCTCTGTATTTTCATTCTTTCAGGGACCGTAGCACTGGGGTCGATATAAGAAGCTAGTCCCTTCCTAACCATGTTTCAGACATTGTACCAATTGTAGAAGGTTTTTATGAAAAATATCTTAACTATGGGTGCATGGGAGAGGATACAAACTACCAACCTCTTATTTCTTCTACTGCTGACATAAGTCGGTAACTATGGATGACGTGCCACACGTTAACTAAAGTAACATCTGTCAGTCATTTGGTCATTGAAAGATTTTATTGAGAATCTCTGCATAGAATCATTGTGAACACCATTCTCTCTAAAATATATATAGTGCTAAAAAAATTCATTCCAGGATACTTAGACAAATTTATTTTTCTTGATATAACCATGATGTACTAGTGATCTG